>NC_026501.1:0-72204 GCF_000182925.2 Neurospora crassa OR74A
CCTAACCCTAACCCTAACCCTAACCCTAACCCTAACCCTAACCCTAACCCTAACCCTAACCCTAACCCTAACCCTAACCCTAACCCTAACCCTAACCCTAACCCTAACCCTAACCCTAACCCTAACCCTAACCCTAACCCTAACCCTAACCCTAACCCTAACCCTAACCCTAACCCTAACCCTAACCCTAACCCTAACCCTAACCCTGCTCTAGCTCTGGCTCTGGCTCTGGCTCTAGTTCTAGCTCTAATTCTAGTTTTAATTTTAAGTTTTAATTTTAATTTTAATTCTAATTCTAATTTCAATTTTAATTTTAATATAAACTATATTTACTTAATAATATAAATTATATAAAAGTAAAAGTATAAACTTTTATTATAAAAATTCATTCTTTTAACTTGTAATTCTCTTTATTTATACTTGTAAGTGGAGATTTTAAAATATATTAAATAAAAAATTGTAATAAAATACTCAACTTACTTATTGAAAATACTTTAATATAAATAGAATAAAACTAATTTTATTTCTCTTTTTTTTAAAAAACATTCTTCTATTATTACTCTTATAAAAATAATATTCTTTTATAATAAATTTTGTAGTATTAATATTAATTTTAAAGAAATTGAAAATTAGTATATATTTTAAAGTCCTTATAAAGGGAAAAAGAGCTTTTATATTAAAATTTAATAAATGGAAAGTATTCCAATTTTATTTAAATAGAGTAATAACTTACTTTTATCAACTTATATATTCATATTTAAAAAGGTTCTTTAAATGTAATATAGTAATTAAAGATAAAAATAATTATTATTTTAATTTAATATTCTAATATTATTTATTATTTAAAGTATATTTAATTATAGTATAATATATATTAAAATATTCTTTTAATTTTTTTAATAATTAAAATATTTAATATTATACACCTTTTACGCTTCAATATTTAAATTTAAGAAAAATTGGAGTATTTTCAGCTTGTACTTTAAAACGTGTTTAGAATACAAAATTTGACTAGGAAGATTAATTAATTCTAGGAAGCCGTTCGTAACAGATCGTTATATATAGGTTGTATAGCCGTGTTTTAAAAAAGGGTTTATAGGGGATAAAATTAATTTAGGTACTTAGTAAGCAAATTTGGTTTAGCGAGTAGCACACATTTAGATAGTAATATAAATATTAATATTAATTAGAAAGTGAACAACAATTGGACTTCTTGCGTCTTGCCTGCTCGTACTATGCTTATCGCGACTTCCCTCCTTCTGTCACGTGGTACATCGAACTCTCAACTCCTTCGCCGGGTGCGTGTGGATATTATAATCTGACAGAAGCCAATGGAAGAACGTATTAAAACAGGATCAACAGAAGAAGAAAACGCATTGGCTGGCTTCTTTCCTTCACCGAGGACCAAACGGAAGTGTTAACGGGAAATGAGCGTTCAAATGCCGTGACCTGTAGACGTATCGCCGTTAGCACCATTGGACTTCTGATATCCCTCAAGCTGTCAACCGAACGAAAAGGAATACTCACGTCCCAACTGCTTTCCCCTCTTTGACACCTCCTTAGCATGGTACTGCTTAATCTTGGCCCTCCTCGCCTCCTCCTGTGCCTCGAGCTCCAACGCCCTCACATGCTCCCGAGCCTGCCTTACGCTCTCCCTGGCAGCCATCAGCGCTCGGTCCGCATCGCGTTCGGCAGCCTCGGCCATCATAACGCGCTCGCGAGCCTGCATGATGGACGGGTCGACGTCGTGGCTGGTCGAGGTACCGTTGCCGAAGGTGCGAGACAACAGGCTGCCCTTGCGCTGAGTTCCGTGTCCGGAGTCTCGGCTGGTGGAGCGGTTGCGGTCCGATGCGGAGGAGTAGGTGGGCGACCCGGGAGAGGGCGAGCGGTGGTGGGAACCGCCGAAGAGGGAGTGGCGCTTGGGAGCAGGTTCCTGGTAGACGGGGGCCGGGGCGGGCTCAGGCTCGGCGTGGCGGGAGAAGAGAGGCATGTTGATGCTTGTTGTGTGGTTGTTGTTGTTGTTGTTGTTATTGTTGATGATGGAGTTGGTTGAGGTGAAGATATTCAAGGTTTGCTGAGCTTGGATGGTTCGTTTGCTTGCTGGTTATCGATGAAGATGAAGTGCTTGGACACGGGAAGATACCGGCACTTGCGATGGTATTTCTATCCCACCACGACGACAATCATCATCGTTTGTGTACCCGATGAAACCTGCTTTTGGCTACCTCATGTTTGAGGACGGTTGAAGACGCTGCTGCTAGTGACGATTAGGATTCAAAATGACGTCAAAGTCGGTTGATGAAGGAGGGTGGCAGGACCCTTTGAATGGTCTGAAGCAACGCGCTCCAATGAGGAGGTCTGAAAATGACGATGGCGGCGTGGATGCAACAGCCCAACAGCGCCCTGATGGTTGAAGACAGGACCCTGAGAATCAGACCGTCAATGGCTGATGCAGGGGTTTGGGCCTAGACCACAGTCAGGGAGAATGCCATCATGGTCGGATACCAAGAAAGCTGAGTGGTTGAAGCATCGGCGTGGAAGCTTTCCTAGAACAAGGTTCGTGCCAAGTTTTCCTTGTTTTGTCAGCCACGGCAAACGCCCATTCTCATTGCGCAACACGTCGACTGTAGAGGTAGCTCGGTGGACTTGGCTTGAATACGTGCTGGGACGTTGATTGAGGTCACGTCCAGCATCAAAAATCGACGACGCTGTCATGTTGAAAATGCCAAGTCGACATAGCATCCCGAGCACCTCGCACTTGCCATATCACGGTCAGGAACAGTGAACAAAATGGGTAGCACTAAGCCCAGGTCGGTGGATATGAATACGTAGAGGTAGAGATGTGAATGGTTGTCAGCCGTAGAGACGTCGGGCTGAGCGTTTTCTAGATTTCGTAAAGATGTCTTGGAAGCTTCAAAACATTCTCGGGAAATAAAGTTGCCAGGGGAAACCATACACAAGTGGACCATAACATCGGCGCTAGGAATCGGAGTGGAGATGGGTTAAGGCTGGTGAAAACAGCAAGCGGGGGATCCCGTCACGTGGGACAACATCTGCCATATGATCCCACCAAAGCTCAATCAAAAGAAGAAAAGAGGTCCGTGCATGCCCGCCGCGGTTTTAGGGCTCCACTGTTGCAAGAGGCGCGTCGGGACTTTTGCAGCAATCAATTCAAGAAACAAAAGCAATCGCAAACAGGATCCTTCACCAAACACCAACACCACCAGGCATTTCTTCATCCTCACCACCTTACAGCTGACGATAGCAGTTGTCAAATTGCAATCGCGCAAATACGACAACAGTATCCCTACAACCAATTTTTAGCGATTCGCGAACAACCAGACTTTTCCACAACAGCCACTACATCACCACTACATCACCAACAATGGCCTCCCGCTCGAGGTCTCGGTCGGCCGACCGCTACGATGACGACCGCTCCAGGTCTCACACACCTCGCCGCCACCGTTCTCTTACACCCCGCTCCGCCCGCGACTACTCGCGCGAACCCTCGCCCGCCCTTGGAGACAGAGACGCTTCCTTCGACCGTGAACGAGGCCGCTCCCCGCCCCGCAGAAATGGTGGCGGTGGTGGTCGTCGTAGCCTGAGCCCGCCACCCGCTCGCGCTAGGAGCTACAGCCGTGGAGGAGATAGTCGCTCGAGATCCAGAAGCCTCACCCGCAGCCCCAGCCCACTTCAGCCCGTCAGGAGCACCAAGATTGTCGTCGAGCGCTTGACCAAGAACATCAACGAGAACCACCTTCGCGAGATCTTTGGCCAGTTTGGAGAGATTGAGGATTTGGATTTGCCTCTGAACAGGACATGTAAGCTTCCCTGGTCGTTCCTCTGTGGTTCACCTTCACTCTGGCAACTGCTAACCTTGTAATTTACGTCCAGCCCGCACAAATCGCGGCACAGCCTACATCCTCTACGTACACGAAGCCGGCGCCGAAGCCGCCATCGCCCACATGCACGAAGCTCAGCTCGACGGCGCCGTCATCAATGTTTCCATTGTCCTTCCCCGCCGCAAATTCTCTCCTTCTCCACCTACCGCTCGTAGGGGCGCCAACTACGATCCCCGCCAACCCCCGCCGGGATCCAGAGGAGGAGGCCGCGGCGGCCGTAACAGATCCCCCGGACCCCGTGGTGGTGGACGTCACGCACACCGTTCCGATACTTATCGACCTCGGTCGTTGTCACGATCGCGATCCCGTTCTCGCTCCCCCGTGGCCGCGTCTGGAGGAAACAGGAGATACCGGTCTAGGTCACGCTCTTGGTCCTCCCGTTCACGCTCTCCTAGTCCGAGGGGCGGACGTGGCGGAAGAGGAGGAGGTGGTAGAGGCGGAAGAAACGACGTGGACGACAGAGGACGTAGGAGTCCTAGCCGCGCTAGTTACGACAGCTATGATCGCAGGAGTAGGAGCCGCAGCCGCAGCCGTGATTGGGACAGACGTTAGGTGCATCCCTCACGCAGGGTTTGCACGTGGCAGCCTGGGGGAGATTCTCGCGGTGCATAGGACGAGGTAAAGGAGGAAGGTAATCGGTTAATGGGAGCATCAGGCGTTGGGAGAGGCAGGAAAAAGTCGACGATACAAAAAGGGGACAACAACAGGTTCGGTGTGAGTGTCCTTCCCTTTTGGAGGAAGTATTGTATGAATAACAGGAGAAAAGGGGGATTTACTCGTGTTAGCTTACATCGATTTGTACAGGACGCCTGAAGAACATCTCGCGATCCGAACCGAATCCCAAGATAGATGCCAACAATTGTTGAAGTTGGTCCCTGCAAGAGATGAACACGAAGAATCAGATAACATCCAAAATTCAACGTCGTTGCTCGCCGGCGTCCATGTTCGTTTCTTGGTGGTACGTGAAAGATATTCCTGACAAACTATCTTTGGATGGTGATTTCTATCCTCTCCTCGTTTCCCTTGGCCTAGCTACATACGGTCCCATCTAGCAGGGGCAGGTTTCTGTTCTTCCGATCCAACCCGGATGTTCCATCTCGTACTCCATGTACCATTTTGGAAACCTGTACCGCCAAACCAGTTTTGCCTTTCAAGTTGATGCATGTCATCAACACCTGACCAATGACATCGGCTAACCGAGATCCGGACAGTCGTATGTATACAATAGCGATTCGTATTCCCTCGCTAAGAACATGCAACGTTAACCCCGTTGCCTGGGTCTCGAGATGACTCTTTCGACCTACTGTCAACGATCCGCATCCCGAAAGATCCCATTTCAGAACCTCACCGTCCGCCATTACCAAGCCAATTACGTGATGGTCGAGCACTCTTCCAGCAACTAGGAAACAGGCCCGATTACCAGTAAACACTCCGATGACCAGGCGAAGCATGCATTTTTCGATGATCCGAAATATTTCGAAACACTTTCGGTCAGCCCTAAACGTGGGCCCGAGGCTGCGCCCTTCGTCATGTGCCGCGCGTATCTGGGGAACCATTTCAGTTTCTCTGTCTCGGATACAAGCGATTGCGCCACAATACAACCAAGGCACCGAGCCGGCATCTGGCGGCTCTTTGACAATACGGTGCCGCCGAGTCGGGTCTGCGTTGTCATTTCCAATGGCTTGGTACTGGTTGAAGCATCATTCTCAAAGGTGTTCACCTCGCCCTTCCCCCAGGCCACAAGAACACATCATCACGTCAACAGGCCCAATTACATTTTATGCCCAAGCACAAGTGTGCGTGGCACCACAGTCACTTGTACAAGTGATTCATCATGATACAACGTGCTGGTTGAGCCCTTCGAATGGGTTCTTTTGCTTGTGCTTACTGTCTGCTGCAATGTCAGAGTGTCATCTCTGTTTCCACACTCCTCTCTCCTCAAGTTTCCCTTGCTGTCTCGTTTCTTCTTTACCGCACGCAACAGAGCACATGACCAACACCGGCTATCCAAAACCACAAGGACAGCGCCCGATATGCGAGAGTTCTCACCGCCCTGATCACGCCGCAAACCTATTCTGGATAAGAGGCTCAGATCATGTATGGCATTGCTGTGTCTTGGTACCTTTTTTCTCCTCGTCCTTCTGTCCACCAGGCACAATTCAGGCACTCAGATGTTCCCATCGAGAGACATAGGTACCTCCCGAACTCCCCGACACGGTTCCTGCCGTGGGTTCCCACCACCATGCTCGGAAACGGGAAAGCAGGCCCTCCCTGGGCTGTCAACGCGGCTTTGCGAGCATGATCAAATAATACCTGGTCTCGTGGCCTGAGGAGTCAGGAGTAAGACCATGTTGCCTGCGGTTGGACGACGTCAACAACTCGAAGCCTCGAGAAAGCGAGTGAGGAGTCATTCTCTGGAGCTCGTCTTCATCTTGCTACAGTTCCTGACCGAACGGGATCTTACCAGACTTACCTACGGTAACTTTTTTTTCCCCTAGAAGGCAGTACTTGTCCTTGTTGATGCCTTGGGTTCTTCGGGCCTTGCGGACTCACGCATCGTTGGGGGCTGCGAGATGAGGCTTACTCTAGTTATGCGCAAGAGCGTTCATCGTAATGCGTTCACCGTCGAGGGCCGGCTTTGGCGTTGTGTCTGTGCAAAGTGAAATGTTGATGTTCCAAATGCTCTTATAAAAGAGATGGTATCTCATCGCCTGAGGCAGGTCTTCTGGAATTGTAAATACCTTCAGTCTTGAACAATTGCTCCTAGCTGCACACCCAAGACTCAGTTGATCTTAGCTAACGACTCTAATTCACTCTACTCTCGTCCCGCAAGCTTCATCTTCGCTCCCAATCAACAACTTTCTTACCCTACAACAAGATGATATCAGCCGACCTCACCATCTACACTTTCCCCTTCACCAGGGACACTCCTGGGCAGATACCCACCGACCAAGACAGCTATTTTCCTTCCTCCTCCACCCCGTTTGCTGGCGGATCTCCCAGTACCATTCCTGCTGTTCATATCCCTTTAATCACCCTCCCCAATCCTCCCCGGCCACCTACCCCCGGACCGACACCCAGGCCAGGACCTCTCTCGCCGAGGCCAAATGTGCCGAGTCCGCCGCCTACGCCAAGGAAATAGGAAACTCAAGTTATGTATGTATAGTATGTGCCTGTCATATTTTATCCTATTCTATTCTATTCCATCCCCTTACTGCCCGAGTATACAACACGGCAGTTTTCTTCACTGTTGAACAAAGAAACAAAAAAGGAGACTAACATCAACGACCTCAGTAGGACATGATACATCACACTAAATTATATCGGTATAAAGCATGAAGAAGCACGGAGCAAAATATGGTGCTGGGTGGGCTGGGTGGGCTAGAAAGACTGGACGGACTTGCCATCAACTAGGCTACAGAGGCAAAAGCTGCATTCATAGATTTCGTATTTGTTTATAGAGAAAGAAGAGAGCAGAAGAGGAAGTGATCTGGTGCGAACTGGAGGCTTCCTTTGGGAAAGTAATGGCAGCTGATAGTGGCTCAGGAAATAGGGGGTGAATGGAGGTAGCATGTACTGCGTGTTAAGAGAAGAGAGGGAGAATAACTACCTAATGGTCAATGTAGTACTACATACAATGCATATTTGAAGGCTGTCTACTACTAAGTTTACACAGTTTGGGTGATGATTGGAAGTGGCGGAATTGGTGGAATTGGTAGGGTATGTGAGTCGGAGCGCGGCAAGAACTTTGGTTTGTGTGTTTGTGATACGTGAGGAAGGAGATGAGTAGAGGTAAACGCGGTGTAGAGGTAGGGTTCGTGTTACACAATCTTCTCAGTCATCAACAAGGTGGGTACCTCTAGGTACCTTTAGGGTATTTTCTCGCAAACCTTTAGACTCTACTCCGGACCACGTCGAATAGCATACCTCTAGGTTTCCACACCAACAACCCGTGTAAGGTAGATAGCCTTTCGCGCTTATTACCAATTGTAGATAGTTCATAAGACTGTAGCTTATGGCATATGGAAGCGGTGAGAGGTACTTGACAATTCGGAGTGGTGCTTAGTAACAGCCCTACAGCCCTATCAACCACAGGCACAATTCTACTGGACAAAGCCCGGAATTGGATGAATGGCTGACATGGAATTTTCGGTCCGAGTCCCAATCTACCGGGACGGTCTGCTCCCAACGCAATGGCGTTTCTTCTACAATATCAGCAAAAGGACTCAAGCCCAATATCGTAATACTGTCGACTTGCAGGAGACGATACCAATAATCACTCAGGTACCTCTAGTCAGCCTCTTCAGGTACCTCTAGTCAGCCTCTTAGGGCCAACTGCATGTAGGTACCTAGGTACCTAGAGGTACTTGGGAAAGATCAGTCAACCACATTCACCTGACGAAGCAATCAAATCTTGGCAGTCGTTGTTGATAGTGCATGTCAAGGAGGAAGTAGGAACATAGCATGAAGAAAGAACGAAATAGCAAAGGAAGAGAAGAGTTGAAACCAGGAAACAGAAAAGACTACCCTAGCAGGGAGTTAAAACCCTGCGCAACGGAAGACTTGCACTCTGTACGGAAGAGTTTGAGAATCCGCCATGTTATTCTATACACCAGTAGGGTCTTTTTGGGGTTCGATTGTTGGAAACTGGTAACAAAGGGCAAACTTTTGAAGGGCTGTTTGCGTTTGTAGGTATGGAAGGTGCGGGTTTGCTGTCTGTATGGTAGTGTACCTACCTTAAGTACTGGATGTCAGGGTAGGAAAGCTGGACCGTCGGAAACTCATGCCAGACACTCGAGGACTGTCAAAAAGCGCACGATGCGTATGATCTTTAAAGATGTAATATATGCTTTCGAACCATTGGAATAACGTCATCTCACTTTATTGACATCTCAACAATTTTGCCTGGATTTTCATAGGTAGGTACGGTTCCTTCGAGGACCTTGATGGCTTCCTTTGTGATGCTGACGGCCTGACAGCTGGAGGGCACACTGACACTGCCAGCACATGCCCGACAGCATCATGCCCGCTACTGCCGCTGGGACCGACAGGGGATGCAGTCAAGTCCCTGAAAGGAAAGTCTTGGCTTACCGAATGGGATCCACGTATGTAAGCACGGGGAGCCATATCGACCAATCACTGCGGCCGGCACACAGCGATAAGCTGATAAGACACTGATAAGATCCGGCTGACCCATGGCGAAAAGACAAAGTCAAGGGGAGAAAAAAAGAATTTTGGTGGGGCTCCCCGTCTTTTGTTTCGCTGTCCGCGTCCGCTAAGAGAAACAAAAAAAAAAGACACCGACACAGGCGCTGTGCTCCAGAGCCCACCGCCATCCAGGGACCCCGCCACCGCCCGGCCTTCCCCTTCCATCTCGTCCCAGGCCAGTCCACTGCACTCCGACCGACTCCAGCAAAGCAGAGGGCAGACATTGTGTTGTTTTTTTTCCTTTCTTCCGTTTTCCCCCTTCTCCTCTTCTTTTGCTTCACCTCTACACCACCCGCCATCCCCTCCCTCCCTCTGCCTGCGTTTGCGACAGCATCACCAAGGCTCCTTTCTCCTTCCTCCGCCTTGTGTCGTCGCCACGGGCATTTCTCGCCCCAGGTCCCTATCAGAGGCCGTCTCTTTCTAATAACCAGACATTCCCAATCTCCCCTCTTTATATACCAGAAAACCCAATAAAAAAAAACAGACAGACACCATGACAGTCCCTATCATGGTCGCTGATGGCGCCGCGCCGCCCGTCAGCCAGGCCGACGTGGCTTCTATCCTCGACACTGTCTTCAACGCAAAGACGTCGCAAGCCTCCATCGACGCCGCTTACGGTCTTTGCGAAGTCCTCCTTCAGTCCTACGGCTACCGTGGCCTCGAATTCTACGGCGTCCTTAGCGAACTCAAGAAGGCCGCCGCCGACAAGAAGAGCGGTCTCAAGCGCGAAGGCGCCCAAAACCTCCTCGGCGCCCTCTTCGAGAGGTTCCCTCCTCGTCAGCCCGCCAGCGAGTCCCTCCTCACATCGCCTGAAGCCGGTCTTGTCGCGTGCGCTCTCGACGCCCTCGCTGATAAGGGTGCCGTCGTCCGCGAGGCTGCCCAGTACGGTCTCGATGCTCTCTACAACAACCTGAGCCCCGAGGCTCTTGTCGTTGGCCTCCTCCCTGCCCTCATCGCCTACCTGGAGAAGTCCACCGGCAAGTGGCAGGGAACCATTGGCGCCTACCAGCTTATCGAGAAGATCTCCAACAAGGCTCAAATCACAATTGGCACCACCAAGGAGGAGGCGGCCGAGCAGGATGTTCTCCGCGAGGCCATGGGCACCAAACTTGCCCGCTTGATTCCCATTGTCGAGGGCGGCATGCTCGACATGAAGAACGAGGTCGCCAAGCAGGCTGTCAAGACCATGACCGCTCTTACCACCCTGCTGTCCAACGACGACGTCGCTCCTCGCATCCCTCTGCTCATCGAGACCATGCAGCACCCCTCGCCCGCCACCGTCCAGAAGGCCATCCACGCCCTTTCCATGACCACCTTCGTTGCCATCGTCACCGCCCCTGTCCTTGCCCTCCTTACTCCCTTCTTGGAGCGCTCTCTCAGCAACCCCGGCACTCCTCAAGAAGTCCTCCGCCAGACTGTCGTCATTACCGAGAACCTGACCAAGCTTGTCCACGACCCCATCGAGGCCCGTACCTTCCTTCCCAAGCTCCAGCCTGGTATCAAGAGCGTTGTCGACCGCGCTTCTCTCCCCGAGGTCCGTGAGATTGCCACTCGCGCTCTCGCTGTGATGGACAAGGCCATGGGTAGCGACCAGGACAAGGTCATTGAGCGCACACACGCCGAGGATGTTGGCAAGGTCTTGGACGCTGAGGTCCAGAAGGCCGGTGGTCTTGTTGGCGACCCCGTCGTCTACCAGACCGTCCGCAAGTACGTTGGCGAGATGGTTGCCGAGGATGTCAACCACCGCCACTGCAACCGCATTGCTGCCAGAACTGGCCCTTACCTCAGCTTCCTCGTCGCGGACCCTGTCGCTGTCGGAGAGGCCGTACAGAAGCACTACGTTGACGAGGATGCCATCAAGTATGGTGTTCCTGAGAAGGAGGATGACGGCGAGATCGAGATTGTCAACGCCGACTTCTCCCTTGCCTACGGCGGTATGCTTTTGCTCCAGCACACCAACCTTCGTCTGCTCAAGGGTCACCGTTACGGTCTCTGCGGTCGCAACGGTGCCGGCAAGTCTACCCTCATGAAGGCCATTGCTTCCGGCAAGCTCGAGGGTTTCCCCTCCCAGGATGTTCTCCGTACCTGCTACGTTGAGCACAACCAGGGTGAGGATGCCGATATCAGCATTCTGGACTTCATGGTCAAGGATCCTACCATTGCCTCGGAGGGTCGTGAGCGCATTTCTGCCGTTCTTGAGGAGTTCGGTTTCACATCTGGCCCCGAGGGTCGTCAGTCGCAAAAGGTCGGCTCGCTCTCCGGTGGTTGGAAGATGAAGCTCGCCTTGGCGCGTGCCATGCTTCAGAAGGCCGATGTCCTGTTGCTCGACGAACCTACTAACCATCTTGATGTTGCCAACATCAAGTGGCTCGAGGAGTACCTCAAGTCCCACACCGACATCACCTCCCTGATTGTGTCTCACGACTCCGGTTTCCTCGACAATGTCACCACCGACATCTACCACTACGAGCCCAACAAGAAGCTTGGCCACTACAAGGGCAACCTCGCCGCCTTCGTCAACGTCCGCCCCGAGGCCAAGGCCTACTACACTCTCTCTGCCTCCAATGTCCAGTTCAAGTTCCCTCCCCCGGGTATCCTGTCTGGTGTCAAGTCGCAGACTCGTGCCATTATCCGTATGACGGATGTCTCCTTCACCTACCCCAACGCCCCCAAGCCTTCGCTCAGCGGCGTCACCTGCCAGCTTTCGCTCTCCTCCCGCGTGGCCATTATCGGCCCCAACGGTGCTGGCAAGTCCACCCTGATCAAGCTGCTCACTGGCGAGGTTATTCCTACGGCTGGAAAGGTCGAGAAGCACCCCAACCTTCGTATCGGTTACATCAAGCAGCACGCTCTTGAGCACGTTGAGATGCATCTCGAGAAGACCCCCAACCAGTATCTCCAGTGGCGCTACCAGCACGGTGATGACCGCGAAGTCCACATGAAGCAGACGCGCCAGTTGACGGAAGCCGACAAGGAGCAGATGGATAAGTTCGTCGATGTCGGTGATGGCAAGGGCAAGAGGCAGGTGGAGGCTTTGGTTGGTCGTCAGAAGTACAAGAAGACCTTCCAGTATGAGGTGTAAGTACCCCCGTTTTCTCTCTGTTCACAAATGACCAGCAACTAACAAGCAACAGCAAATGGCGTGGGTTCCTTCCCAAGCACAACACCATGATCTCCCGCGAGACCCTTCTCGAGCTCGGATTCCAGAAGCTCATCCAGGAGTTCGACGACCACGAGTCCTCGCGCGAAGGTCTCGGTTACCGCGAGCTCCAGCCCGCTGTCATCTCCAAGCATTTCGAGGACCTCGGTCTCGACCCCGAGATCGCCAACCACAACGAGATTGGCTCTCTGTCCGGTGGTCAAAAGGTCAAGGTCGTCATTGCCGGTGCCATGTGGAACAACCCTCATATGTTGGTTCTTGACGAGCCTACCAACTTCTTGGATCGTGACTCCCTCGGTGGTCTTGCTGTCGCCATCCGCGACTTCAAGGGCGGTGTGGTTATGATTTCTCATAACGAAGAGTTTGTCGGTGCTCTCGCTTCCGAGACATGGAATGTTGTTGACGGCCGCGTCACCCACAAGGGTCAGAACTCTGCTGCTCTTGATCGCTTTGAGGACAGCAAGCCTGCCTCTGCTGTCACCAGTGGCTTGAACACCCCCATGGGCATGAGCGAGCCTAGCACTGCTGTCAACTCGGGCGCCGAGGATAACAGCCTCGGAGTCACGGGCGAAAGCATGACGTTCAAGGCCAAGAAGAAGAAGAAGATGACCAAGAAGGAGCTCAAGGAGCGCGAAGCCAGAAGGAGACTGAGGCATATTGAGTGGCTGAACAGCCCCAAGGGAACGCCGCATCCCAAGGACACGGATGATGAGGATGAATGAAGATCGAATGCTTACGAAGAGGGAGTTTTGCATACCTAGCATGGCTGGTAATCTTGCGTTGCAGTTTAGCGATATCCAAATATGTGTATAGGGGACATGTGGAGACGAAGAACAAAAGGGATGGTTTAGATTGGCCTTTTTCAGTGGGGCTGGATGGAATCTCGGACTTCTTTTTGGGCTCGAATAAGGGGGATCAAGGGGGGTTAGACTAGACGGCGTTTTTATTTTTGTTTGTGTTTTGTTTTGCTTGTTTGGTCGGGATGATACAACCCTTCAAAAGTTTAGACGGCATTTGTTTATAGATCTTTTGGGAGATTGGAATCAAGAGCTAGATGATGTTGCAACTTATCCTTCCATTTTCCTTTTGCCTACCTCTACGTACTACTTGATCATTGGGCCTCTTTCACTTCCCCAACCATAACACACATCAACACGACTACAGAATGTTCTCTTGTAGTGGAACCAACTTCAGCTGTAATACCACTTAAAACCCCATCTTTCCGCCGGCTGCAAGAATCACAAGAACAAACCGAGAGGTATCCTTCTCCATATCGGGCATTGTTGCCGATAACCAGTTTTCAGACCAACGGAGAGTCTCCCTATAATTCCATTAACGTGCATATTTTCGAGGGTCGAGACTACCTGTTTCGCTCAAAATCCCGACATTCACAATGCTTCAGTATCTACAAGTAATTTACATAGGTAGGTATGCAAATCCTTCAAGGAGCTGGAAAGAACCAAGCGCCTGACCAGCGGCAGTAGTTTCAAAAGTGTCAGCCGGCCCTTAGTCTAGACTACCTCTATATGTACCTAGCTATCGACTTCTGCAGCTCAGCATCTTAGCAAGACCATTCAGAACACCCAAGTCTAGAACCCCGATCAACCACATAGAGGTACCTCCCTTTCGTCAGGAGACGCTCACGCACGTGCATAGCCCGTGGCAAGTGACGCTTCAGCCTTCAGGACATGGTGATCGGGGGCATCAATCTAGACCGTGACGTCTCACGCTTCACGCTTCATACTCTGCTTTGAGACATGCAGTACCTCTAGTGATCTACGTATCGTCGCAAATTTTAATCTCAGTATGAGGCCTGATCGACAGATAAGGACGGACCCAAAATCTAGAGCTGAAATGTCACCTTACCGTGCCCATTCTTACTTCAGCCTTCGCTAGCTCCCCAGTGACAGAAAACGTCAACGGGATAGGAATGGGCATGTCGAGGTGACAGTTCCGCTCCCGGCCTGCATGTGCGTCTCCTTTTCCAAAGGGTGATCTTCACCGCCACCGGTTGCTAAACCTGTTATAGACGGAAGGGCTATTGGGCGGTTGTGCGGTAGAGTGGTTGGGCGGATGAGGGCGGGTGATTGTGGTGTTGTGGCTTGGGTTGGGTTTAGTAGGTAGGTATGGTTTGGGTTGTTCATTCGTGTGGTTTTGGTGGTGTGGCTGTGGGCGAGTGTTGATCTCTTCGGAAACCCTTGGTTGGTGTTGGGACGAGAAAAAAAAAAACAATGCTAGGACATTGAAAAAAAAAAAAATAAATAAAAAAAAAAAAAAAGGGGGAAAAAAAAAAAAAAAAAAAAACGCCGATGACAGCAGTGGTTGTGATTGTGGCTTAGGATGTTGCAGTTTTCACTGACACGATGGCCCCGGATGTTCGCCGTCTGGACGCATGGATGCCATTGGGCGATATAGCCAAAGCGTGGAAAGCGTGGGGGTTCAGTATCTTGCGACATACTCTCGGTCAGAACCGAAGATACACATGGTTCTAGACCTTCCCTGTCTTCATTGAAATATTTTTCGTCTTGAGACAGTGGCCAAGAGAAGCTTTTCAGCTTCATGTTCAAAAGTCACGATAGTACACTACTCGACTGCCACCTGTATCTTCCGCCGGTCTGGAAAGGGAACCTTTTGCTGTTTATCTACCTACCCACTGAAACGGCTGGAGATAAGGTACGGTGCCAAACCAATGGTTCACATGTCTTGAATTGACCCTGACAAAAAAGAGGGTGAAACTGTGCAAGTAGGTGCCATCATCCAGCGTAAAAAATCGGAAAGATGAGGCGTTCCCACGGATTTTGGTTACTGGTTCGCCTTCAAGCCTCAAAGAGGGCTGGGCTAATGCAAAAATGCAAAAAGCCCAAAGCGCCGCTCGCACTCAAGGACAAGGGTAATGACGGGATGCGAATGAAAGAGATATCAGTGGTCAAACCTGGCATTGATGCTGTGAAAACGTTGTCTGTGCAATTCTGCATCAAGCTAAACCATCTGTGAGAGGAAAGCTGAACGGATTAGAATGGTTAGGATAGATGCGAAGTTGAAAGCAATGGAACGCTACATCCCACGTGTTCTGCACCAGTGTATCTACTAAGTGTTCGAGCGGCCGAACTGATCGCCCGTTATTACAGGGAGATATTGTCGGATGAAAAAGCAAAAATTCATGGCGAGGAATACTTGGTGGGCAACCGTGGGAAATATGGGACAGACAAAAACATGAGAAAGAAAGATGGCTGGCACGAGGAACAGCGAAGCATATTGTGTCACCCAAGACTTCGTATCGGAGATTGCAAGGCGTTTGTGGCGTCCTTGACTTGCGATAGGAGCGGGAGTTCCCTCAACTTTGTGGGAGTGTGCACAGCAGCTGTTTGGACAACCTGAAAGGTGTGGAAGGGAGTACAAGAAAACCTACGAGCGACTCATCTTGATGCGTAGGCAGGTGAGCACAACTTGTACACAAGGAACACTTGTTGCCTGGTAGGGTGCAGGCAGGCTGTTCGGTAACACGGTTGACCAAAGCATGAGAACAGAAACCAGTTCTAACAATAACTGGCCATCAACAAGTCTCGGTAAGGGTCCAGAGAAGGAACGTTTACCCCAACCCAAGAAACCGGGTCGAGTCGAATAATGTCACCCTTTTCTGTAGGATACGGGACTTGATAATGGTTGTTCAAGCTCCCATGCTACAAGAGCCCTCACTGGTTCCACGTGTGCGTGGGAATGTTGGGATGTCTGTGAAGGACGGACCGTGTGTGGTCGAGGTGTCCTAGCACGTCTCGACTGCTTGATCACTACAGCAACCCAGGGAAGATGATGATCTTCAACACTAGCAGATTCTTGGTGTTGATATGGCAGGAGGTCGGAGCTGCCGCAGTCAGCCGCAAGGTCGTGGCCTCCCGGGAACGAAACGACCAAGCCATTGTCGTGGTCGAGCCATTGATGACAGATGGCGCTCTTTTCACACGCCGTGGCTTGCCGCGGTCAAGTCGCAACCAACTTTTCCTTTTGCGCGCGGCTCCAGAGATAAGGTAAGGTATTTGCGTGGGTAGGAAATTCTCTCGCCCCCCTTGTAACTGTCTCGGGTCCAGCAATTCGGCGTCGGTCTCGGTTGTAAAAATGTGAATCTTAGCAGTGGTTGTGGTGTGGTGAGGCAGCGATATCGAGACGCCTGGATCCAGATGTGGAAACTGAATTCGGGACTGTAAACTACCCCAAGTGGTTAGCAAAAGAAACGCTGACGATGCTAAGCCGATGGGGTTGTGGTTGGTATTCCTCGACACCCTCACAACTGACACCCAGTACGGTCCAACCCGTGCCTCCTTCGGGAGCCCAGGCACAAGGAAGATTTGCCCTGAGCCACAACCGCCACAGCGTCATTGAAACGGAGGTGGTGATTGTTAATCTTCAAAACGCGAACTGGGCAATTGTAGCAATGTACAGTTACCTATTCTGCCATCTTTTAGCCAAACCGTTTGCTGGCTTGCATGTGAGATGTTTGGAGGATTCGGGGATAGATTGGCGGTCTCTCGAGACCATACATGGTATCATTGCCTCGTGTATGCAAGGAATACAGATTACTGTAGATAATGGTAGGTAGTATCGCTGGAGGGGGTACGTGTTTAGCGAGGCAATCGGCACAATTCGAAGTATCAACGGAGGGGTCGACTTCAGTTGCTTTCAGTTCCTTGTCGCAGGCGGCTGAATCTGGGCTTGGTGGTGATCCATATTCGTGCCGGCCAAGGTTGACGCAGCTCATCGGAAGTGGATGAGTGGCCGCTGCCAGTCTGACCTTGAAGCCATTTCGTCGAAAAAAAGCAAAGAAGATTATGCGATTCGGCGGTGACGGGACTCGGGTGAGTAAAAGTGATATCTGGCGAGTCCATTGAAGAGATCGATTCCCCTCAATTCCATGTTTTGGAGAGCTGCGGGGGGTGCACACCTATTTTCCCGGCTGACTCCGCCCAGTCCCACTAATTAGTGTCAAAAAGGTAGTACCCTTGCCCCTGTCTGATCGCTGTCTATTCAGGTACATTGAACCCAAGTACCACTGTACCCTTGTACACTATCATATACTATCGATTCCTTTTCTGTACCCCCTTGCTCCGTTTGTAGACATGGAAACATTACCTAGTAGTTCCTGTATTGGTTTTCTTCCTTCAACAACATCCCTTGTCGTGGCCAAGACCCTCGACGGCCACCAAATCCTCCCACGCGCTGGCCAGCCTATCTGTCACACCTATGCCGACATCCAGAATGAACTCCCTGTCAAGAGCTGAAGGGTCTCCATGTCCCGATATGGACCACCATTGGCCACCATAGGCCTGGGCTCCTTCTTCCGACAGTTGCGTTGCTTCTTCCTGTCATCGCCCTGCCCAGTTACACGTCAAAATCTACCTATCTGATCAGCTTTATCTGAATCTTCGCAGCCTTTGATACGTCTCGATAGCAAGACCGAAAGTCTCGCTTCTTGCTACAAGACCTCCCTGGTCTCTGCGGTCTTGTTCCCAAGCTCCGAAAGACATAGACTGTCTCGACATATCCTGCCATATCTTCTTGGGCTATACTGTTTTTTTTTCCTTCT
Source organism: Neurospora crassa OR74A (assembly GCF_000182925.2). Lineage (NCBI taxonomy): Eukaryota > Fungi > Ascomycota > Sordariomycetes > Sordariales > Sordariaceae > Neurospora > Neurospora crassa. The sequence continues at coordinate 17,849 of NC_026501.1, forward strand.
TGAAAAGACACTAGCATCAGTCCATGGACCACAGACACACCATGGACAACGACCACCGCGAACATCTCGACCCTCGGGCAAGCGGCCGTCACAACTTTGACTCGGGCGTCGAGTCTCGAGCCTCGCAACGCTCCAACGAGGGCTCCAACGAGAACCCCTTTGCCAGTCCCATTCCCACCCGTCCACCATCAAGCTTCGACACATCCTCGAACTCTGGTGGTATAGGAGCTCACCACGAAGCTTTGCCCGGTGGCCAACGATACTTCCACTCTCGTCGAGTACGCAAGGGCGAGGTAGAAAAGCCATGGGCAGAGAAGAAAGACCCCAAGGAGAAGTGGGTGACGATTATTCCTCTGGTCGGCATCTTCATTGGCTTGGCCATCTCTGGGTTCCTGATATGGGATGGGATCAGGTCCGTGGTGAAGCACAAGTACTGTTTGGTGCTGGATGAGGATTGGAGTCAAGGAATTAGGGACAGTGTGTGGCAGCACGAGGTACAATTGGGTGGTTTTGGGTATGTTTCTTTCCTTCTTTTATCCTCCTTCATCTGGGCATCTGGGTACATTCGCTAACATCAGCGGCACAACAGCAACGGCGAATTCCAGCAAACCACCAAAGACAACGCCTACATCGAAGACGGAAAGCTTGTCATCAAAGCCACCCTCCAAGACGACAAGCTCCTCCTCTCCGACTCCAAAGTCGACCTCCTCGCCTCGGGCGACTGCACCTCCACCGTTTACCGAGACTGCGTAGCAGCCACCAACACCACCGTCGGTAACAGTTCCATCGTGCCTCCCGTCCTCTCGGCCCGCCTCAACACCCGTCTCGGCGCCTCCATCAAATACGGCCGTGTTGAAGTCACCGCCCGCCTGCCCGAAGGAGACTGGCTATGGCCCGCCATCTGGATGATGCCCGTTAACAGCACCTACGGCCAGTGGCCTCAATCCGGTGAGATTGATCTGGCTGAGTCCCGCGGCAACAACTACACGTACCCACAAGGCGGCAACGACATCATCTCCTCCACGCTGCACTGGGGTCCTTCTTCCCTTTCAGACGCCTTCTGGCGCACCAACGTCAAGCGCCAGGCCCTGCACACCACGTTCGCAAACAAATTCCACACTTTCGGTCTCGAATGGTCCGAGAAGTACCTCTTCACCTACGTCGACTCGCGCCTGCTGCAAGTCCTCTACGTGAACTTCAACAAACCCCTCTGGCAACGGGGTAACTTCCCGCAGGTAGACGAGAACGGCACTCGCACCACTGACCCCTGGGGATACACGGGCCGCCTGAACACGCCCTTTGATCAAAAGTTCTATTTGATCTTGAATGTCGCGGTAGGTGGAACGAACGGGTGGTTCCAGGACCAGTCGAATGGCAAGCCGTGGGTGGATTCGAGTCCGAATGCCAAAAAGGACTTTTGGCTGGCTAAGGATCAGTGGTTCCCCACGTGGAAGAGCCCGCAGATGGAGGTGGAGAAGGTCGTTATGTGGCAGCAGTGTGATGGGCATGAGGAGCTGTAGTTTTCTTTTTTTTTCTTTTTCTTTTTCTTTTTTTTTCCTTTCCTTTTTTTGTCTGGGGGTCAGGGTGTCGGGGACATGGGATCGGATGGGAGTATGATTATAAGCATGGAGAGATTGGATAATACAATGATGACAGCTAGAGGTACTTAGACTAGTGTTGGACCTAATTGTTATCTCGGTTATTCTTGGGTTACGTGTGTCTGTTTCTTATATAACGTGGGTAATCCTCGGAGATGCCTACTTCTACATACCTTTCTAGAATTTTGGAATCGCAACACACAAAGGTTGAAGCCGAATCACAGTAGGTGGAGATGGCAGGGTGGTGAACTCCGGAAAGTGGAAGGATTCCACTTGCCCGCGACCGAGCCCCGCGATGATCTCCCGCTGTGGATGCTGTCGTGGTCCGCTGCATTTCAGGGTCTGATCCACTAAGTTCCAGGTCCCGGTTCCACCATGTTTTAGGAATGGTCGGGGTCGAGGGGGTGTGTGGACTGAACCCCAGGCAGCGATCGATGGCGGGGCAGAGGCTGGGGGGACACGGGCAATTTTGGACCTGCCCTTACTTGTAAATTTCAGAATATGGATTCAATGTGTAGGTTGGTATGGACAGTATCATTGCCATTATTCGAATTACTTACGTGATGACATGATTTGGACGATGACATTGAGGTATACAAATAACTATACAAGAGGCTCAGGATGATGAAGAGGTAGTGTGGTCGTCGATCCCGTTCATCTCGGTGGACAAACCCCAACCCAAAACAACGGGGCACCGGGCGGCGATCTCAACACCGGGGCCGATGTGTGGGGCTATCCGGTCTCTCACTCCACACTCCCGGCCTTTTAGGCATCCGTCCCGAGAGCTTGCCGGTAAGTCGCCGGATCGGAGACAACGAGATTAACTTGCGCGGTCCGTCCGCCCAGTCCTCAACTATCTACAGAGGTACGAATTTCGCAAAATCTCCTCACTCCAATCCTGTGTCACCAACTGCTACGGCTCGCGACAGCCCCTGGTATTCTCCGTTGCAGCGTCAACCAGTCATATTGCCGATGAAGTGCACGACCGCTGAAGATGAATACGAGGAAAGACCTACACATATGGGCCTTGCAGAGTGCCAAAAATAGGTGGGCGGTATTCACCTTGGCGTTTGCATTTCTTGTTCGCATTCAGCAAATCCCGGAAGGAATTGACCAGTGAAACACGAATGGTCTGGATAAATCGGCTCAAAGGTGGCTTGAAATGCCAAGTTTGGTGCCTGGCAGTGAAGCAATCAATACTGTGTAAGCCGCATATAAAAGGGCGGGCAAAGAGTTGGTAATTGGTGCGTTGGCAGTGCTCGTAGCCAACGATAACTGAAGGGATAAAGAGGCTTTCCGATCTGGCGGTCGTTTCCTTGATTTTGAAATGTTGGTGATGAGAATGGAACGCTTCAACACTCCTGTTGAGGAATGGAAAAGATGGTGTGGTCTCCCTCGGGCCGTCTTGGGACCTCGCATTGTACATTGGATTGTTCCCTTGGTGATTTGACTAACAGCACCGTACGCTGAAAAGCTTATCTCCAGGGATGAGACAAACCATCCAGTAGGCAGCGAATGAGACGCAAACGAAAAAGTCAAAACAGAAAGATGGTTGATGTGGGTGATGCTGACAAGCGATTCCGAATTGCCGTGAGCTGTCAGACTTGTCACTGCCGTGGTGCCGTGTGCTTGCTTTCGGGATTGGAGAACGCTCGGACTGCATCTGGATACGATATCTCTTGGAGCATAAGGGCAGTTGTTAAGATGTTCCCACACTCAATCGCCTGTGCAGTCTTGGCAAGAGGTGTGTGTGCGTGCACACACACACACACCGCATTTAACAAATCTGGCCATTTAACATCGCTTTACACAACTCAACTTAATCGTTTAATATTGAAATTTAGCTAAAACTAGTACAAAAAGTCGATATTTTAATACTCTACGTCGTACAATTATCTATTTTAATATTTATATTATCTTTTAAACTATTATCGATATAGTATACTACCCTAATACCTACTAGAAGGTATTAATAACAATAATACTAGTAAATAACGAGTATCCTAATAATGTCGCTAAGATTATTAGTATAAGTATAAAGAGTATATAAAAATATAAGCGTACTCTATCGGATACTAGTAAGGCATTTTTACTATTACGAATTTCCTAGAATACTAGAAAGCTTCCTATATAGGCGCTTAAGGTATAGCGTATTAATGCGGGATGCATCGTATGTATGATTAGAATCAATTAACTAGAGTAAACTAAGTATAGTTAGAACTATGCCTATTATTGTCAGAGGCGCCGGCACGCCTCTATACGTGCCCAGGCACGTGCTTAGCTGCCCGGTCGTATAGACCCGCTTAGTTAGAGTAGGTTAAATAATAAAATACGGAATTCCTATAAAGGGATTCCCGTACAGGGCGGCCTTCGGCTACGCCTTTCTTCCTCTAATATTTTCTTTTTTAATATTACAAATTACAATAAGCATTGTAGTATTACTCTATTAAGTAATAATTATAATTAAAAGGTTATAGTAACTATCGCGAGTAATATACTCCTCGTACCCTTATTTTAGTAAATTCGCTAATTATTTATTTTGCAAGTTTACTAATCTAATCGAACGATCTTCTATTGCGCGTAGTACATTAGTCCTACAATTACCTTTATTCTACTAAATTCGCCAATTATATAGATTGCGAGCCTTATAGTCCGATTAAACGATCTCCCATCTATATAAAACGTTAATCCTACAATTACCCCGGTTTATCGATCGCGTATTGCTTAAATAGTATTGTAAAGATTGCGCTTCCTTACCTTATACTATTACACTCGCATTGGCTTATATCGAACGAACGTACTAAAACCTCTATATTACCCCAATCCGAGCTTCTTAATTAAACTTCGACGCAATAGGTTACCCCGCGATTTACTTGTCCGCTAGATAGCTATTACTTCCTCTTCTCCTATTTAGAACCATCGGTCGTTTATATAGAACACCGTTAGTAACGGACCCAATCTCTTTCACCTATTATCGACTAAGTAATATTTATTATAGCCGGCGAAGACCCTCCCCCCGACCCTACGACGGTGCGACGATCGCCTCGCAAGCTATCGGCTCCTTCGACATATAACGTCGAACGTTTAAATAACTAATTTATACTGCCCTAGCATTGTCCTAATACTCCAACCCGTAATACTAGTACCATTCGCAACGTTACCTAAGTCTAAGCTCCGGTTTAGCGTAACGCCGCCTAGCTTAAAACTAGTTTCATCGGTAGTTTTATTTTAAGTATAGCGAATACCCTCTCCTCTTTAAAATCGCGTTGGTCGTCTATTATTAACCTACCCGAAAATCTTACCCTCCCTTTATTACCCAAAAAATATTCTTCTCTATAAAATAATTATAATACCGCTACTTTAGGCCGTAGTAACGACTTAAGTTCGGATTCCAACGACCCGGACCTTCCTAAGCAGATTAATAATAAGAAGGTTTAGAAGCGCTTAAATTATATAAATATTATAATTAAACATCTAAATACAAATCTCTATTAAATAAAGAACGAAATTTATAAGTAATTTTAGAAGAATTCTATTACAATTGATACTAGAGAAGTCTGTATTAATAATTTCGCAACTTAAATTAATAGCTTTAAAGTTAATATATTAACTAACTATAAAGAGCTACTAGCTACCCTTACCTCTCAATTCGGAATATCTCTAAAGGGTAAAAAGAAGGCGACTAATAAAGAAATGCTTAGAGGATTCCTTAATAGTTTATTAAATAAATCCAACGTTACCGCTATTTACTATAATAAACCGGATTTAATTAACCTTAATTAAAATCCTAATAAAGGTCCCTCTTCTTACTATTAACCTACTATTAAGGATACTAATAAAGGCGCTTATATTAATATTCCGTATAATTTATATTGCTATCCCTATATATATAAAATCATCCTAGCTTTTATTAAACTAATCCTAGTACGTCCTACTCCTAATAGTAGCCCCCTGCCCTATACGTATACTTATAACTAGGGATCTACTCCTAACGAAAATGCTTACTATAACCCCCGTTTTACTAATATATTTAATAAAAACGCCGAATTCAATATAAATAATTTTATAGAATTTATTAATAGCATTAAGGACTACAACCTAAACCTCCGTAAATTATTAAAGAAATAAGCCGAAATATATAAGAAATACTTCCAATAAATTAAGGACCTCTATACTAAACAAACTCATTCCGCCGCATATTCCAATTTATCATATAATAAAACCAATAAAGCGGTTGTAAAGCGTACTAAGGAATTTCCTATTACTCTCGCTCATTCTACCCGCACTACCCCTATTACTATCGATAGTAAAATTAAAAATTCTTTTCCTTCATCTAAAATAAATACTACTAATAAAGTTAGAGGTAATACCCCTTCTATCCTTCTAAATATCCGCCTAATTACAACCGCCCCCGGCGACTTTAATAATAATAATAATACAAATAATAATAATAATAATAACGGCCTACGTCCTATCGGTAAAACTAATTACTTTACCAATTATAAACCTACCTTCTTTAAAACTACTAACTTTAATAAAAATAAAACTAAACTTAAGCGAAATAATATTGGCACTTTCAACCTATTCGCCGACGACCCCGAAGATATAAGTATAATCGAATCCGGTAGTAACTTCGTTTATACTAACGCTACTATATTTAAGGACTAATTAATCGCTCTACTTAAAAATAACCCTAACGGCTCTATTTATAAATAATTTATTCGGATATAGCCTCTCTTCTTACAAAGTATTATTTATATATAGTAGTATAACTAAATAACCCTAAATAAGTATTGTACCTTAAGTACTATAAAAGAACTAACTTTAGCCCTAGTAAAGAGATTTACCCCCAATACGGCTATAGTTACCTGGAAGTTTAATACCGGAAGAATCTCTTTATATAATATATATAAGGACGAGAACGCTATTACTACGTACATCCTTAAACAACTATATCTTATACGAACTATAGGCATTCTAATTAAGGACGGTACTAACTAGTATAACGTTATAGTCTAAATTTAGAATAGCTTTAATATAAATATAAAAACTATTATTTACCCCCCGCCCGCCTTTAATAACGCTGAAATTTATATAGAAGAAATTAAAAAAATTTAAATTATTCTCTTAACTGTAGCTAGAAATAAATATTCTTTATCAAACTTCTCTAGTAGCCAAGCCTTTACCTATAGATATAATTTAAATTGCAACCGCAATTATAATTGCAATTCTAACTGTTATTATAATAATCGAAATTATAATTGCATTAACTATCGTAATATTAATTATAATTGTACTCCCAATTGTACTTAAGACTGTAACCGCTTCTGGACCCTTAATTATAATTATACCCGTACGAACGACTATAATTACAACCGTACCCCCAATTATAATTACAACCGCAATTATAATTAAAATATAGCGGACTATACCTACTATACAAAGGAGGAGGCTAAATTAAGTAGAATAGACCTTATTAATTTTATAAGAAATAATACAAATAAATATACCTTAAATAATTCGGTTTACTATATATATAATAACTAATTAACTTATTCTAAGTACTTAACAATTTTCAGTTTAATAATTATAAAGACTTCCCACGCCAAACATTATAATATTAAATATAATACTGAGGAATTAATCCTATTTATTCCCCGTAGTAACGACTTTTATAAGTATAAATATTATAAAAGGGACTTTCCTTCGAAAAATTAACTAATTAATTATATTAACCTCTGCAAATCTTCGACCGCCGACTTTAGTAATAAGCCTACTACTAATACCGAAGCTAGCGGTATTTATACTATTATCCTAATTAAAAACGCTGCACTATAAACTAATAAACTTTCCAAGACCAATCCTCTTTCAAACTTTATATATCTACGCATTATAGCCTAAGTTATATTAGAAGCTAACCCCGTTGAGATCTATGTAAATCTAAGAGTTAGTAAAACTATTATTAGTAAAGTATTTCTAAAAACCCTAGAATATTCTATATTAATAGATTTTACTACGAGAATAAAAGGCGTTAGAGGAAAGCCGGTTAAGTTAACCGAATAGGTTACTTTTACTTTCTTCTTATATGGATATAACCGTTCGGGGAAGCTAATATTATTAAAAATTATAGTAATAAAGTAGGTAATAGACGACCTAAAGCCTAATATCCTATTAGCAAATTCCTTCCTCTACCTATAGTAAACCTATATTAACTACTATATTACTAAAGTCTATCTTCTATAAGATAATTTCAATACCGTGTTCAAAGTCCTACGCCCGCCGAATCGCTGTACTAGGAAAGTCGTCTCGACTAAAATAATTATTTTAAAACTTAGGGAGGAATATATAATACTAATTTATTATATAGGACTACCTAAAGATTGAAGCTTTTTATTTAACTCCTCCCATTTAGTAGTAGTTAGTGTAGTTTTTAATACTAAATCCCTAATAATAGTACTTATAAAGAATACTTCTAATAGAACTATAATAATTTTAAAGAAATAAAAAATAGGCCGAATAATCGAATATAATACTAACGGTTATATTACTATAACTTAGCCTAAAGTATACAATACAATAATAATCGCCCAAATTCTTAGTATAATAAATTCCAAATACCTAACTATTAAGTAAACTATTACTACGGTATATAAGGTATACTATATTCTAATAAATATTAAACTCAACCTCAATCTCGCCTTCCTAATTAGCGATAGTAGTAGTAAATCGATTAGCGACGAGCCTAAATACTCCGAACTTATAAACAACTATCCTAAGGTCTTTAAAAAATATTTAACTCTTAATATTCGTATAAACGAGAAAGCGCTTAAGGTAGTTACGGAAGAGGGTGTCTATATCTTCGTAGGAAGTAAGCGAATAGCGGCCGTATTAAAGTAATTCGTAGTATATTTCTCTAAATTTTAGCGGGAAGGTAAATTAATAAATATACCCGAGGAGGATATAATAAAGGTCCCCTTAGTAAAAAGTTAGTAAAATTATAAAGTAGTTATTAAAATATATTTAGTAAGTAAGAAGGATTAGGTAATTATTAATAAAATTTTTAATACTCTTTATTGTTAAAGGAAAATAGATTAAGTAAAATATACTACGCTTTTTACTTATCCTATTTTTGTAATCTAGTAGGAGATAAAAAACGGATTTAAGGGCCGATTAATAATCGATTTACATATCCTCAATAGCCTAACTATACCCAACAACTATCCTCTCCCCCTCTAGGGCGAAATTATTATATTTATACAAAATAAAATTATAATAACTATTATAAATATTGTATCTTTCTTCTATTAATTTAGCGTATAGTAGAAGTATTGTAACTAATTTACTCTTATTATACACCGAGGCCTCAAATAACTAATAATAGTGCAGATAAAATTTAAGAATACTCTGGCATACGTATAACAATTTATAAATACCTTACTTTAAGAATATAAAGATTATTATTGAATTTATATTAATAATATTATTATTATATCCAATTCGGTTAAAGATTACTTTAAGCACCTAAATACGATTTTTTCCCTATTCGTCTCGAAGAATATTATACTATTACCCAAGAAATCCTATTTAGGATACCCGAATATCGAACTACTAAAATTCTATATTAATAGTTTTAAATTATCTACTACTAAAGAGTATATCGCCGCCTTCTAAAATCTAATATTCCTTAATATACTTAAAGTATTAAAATAATATATTAGAAGTACTAATTTTCTAAAGTACTTTATCCTATACTACGCCTAATTAATTAATCCGTTTTAGGATCGGAAAATAGCCCTTTTAATAAAAGGGTGGAAGTAAAGGAAAATCGAGGCGGGAAAGCCTATACGTTGTACTGTATACTATATTAGAATTTACTATAATTTAACCCCAATAGAGAAAGTAAAATTTAAAGTTCTATAATAAGCTATTTATAATAGTCTAATAATTCTCTACTACCTTAACCCTAACCATCGTACCTTCTTATAAATAAATAAGTCTCTTAAATATAATTTTAGTATTATAATATTTTATTTAAAGCTAAATTCTAAATTTATATAAATCGAAGGATCTCCAATCCTATTTACTAAAATACTATTAATTATATTTTTAAATAAAGTATTAATTAAGGCCGAAACTAAATACGGCCCCTCTAAATTAGAAGTAATATACTTTATATAAATAGTAAAGAAACTCCGTACCTAACTATACTCCTATAATAAAATAATTTTTATCCTTACTAACTATTCCGCTACAAAAGGCATTATAGAATAGACTTCCTTACGCACTACATCTACGGACAAAACTAACCGTAAGTTAATTAATACTTCTATTTATCTCTTAAAATACTAACTAAAAGTATTCTATATTCCGGGATAGCTAAATTTTATCCCCAACGCCTTAAATCGCCTAAAGGCTCTTAGAAACAAGCAAGCTAGCAACCCAAACGGCATCCCAATTTTAAATAATCTTTAGTACAACGATACTAATAAGGCAGCCTATATAGTAATTACGCTTAGGAAATACAATAAAACCTTATATTTACTAAATAGTATTTAATATACCTTCTCCGAAGTGTAAATAGACCTTAAGCGCCGGAAGGCCTACACAACCGTATACATATTAAATAAAAAATTCTTAAAGATTATTAAATATTTAAAGTTATATAAGGTAATTACTAAAGATAGCGAAGTTTTTTCTAAGCCCGGCTACTTATTCTTTATACGTAATAGCTTTATTTACAATTATTAACCTAATAATATTAAAAACCTCTATATCCCTTTCAAATTTATAAAAGAGGTCCTTAAAACAACTTATAATAATAAATACCACTTCGAATACAATCGTATACTATACAATCTATAAAGACTATTATTCCTTAATAAGGTTCGTCTAGTTAAATAATATTTAAAATACTACCTAATATACTAATTCAATTAAATTAATTGCAATACTCCTATTAGCAATTACTAGCTAATTAAACCAAAAGAAGCACTCCCAATAAGAATCATATCTCTCAACTTTATTATAAAACTCTCCAAAATATCCTTAATAAATACCCCTTAATAAATACCTAACTATTCAATATTCAACGTATTAATACCTATTATTAATAAATTATCTAAAAGATCTTTATTTATCCCTAATTACAAAAAGTATATAACTATAGAATAAGGAATAATTACTATCCGGATATTCCTACTATATAATTAGGGATTCCTAACCGGAATTATATCCGACCGAAATTGTAAATTTACCTCCGCCTACTAACGAAGTATATAAATTGTAATAAATATAAAATTATTAATAATAATTGTGTACTACCCAGCTGATAACGGTGCTACTAAATGCAAAAATTAAACCGTAGAAATTACTATTAAATTTTACACCTTCTATTATAAAGTAAGCTATAATTAGCTACTTATTATTCTATTTCTATAATAGAACCTTAATAATATTTTTATTGAAAATATTAGGACTTCTCCTTACAAATTTCTCTTTAATTACAAATTATTAAGATTGTTAAACGTAGCTACCGGTATAATTAACCTATTATACAACTTCAAAGATAACCCTGCGCTCTAAAATTATTTCTATTAAGAAGTATAATTAGCTATAGACTTCGCTATCGCTAACGCTAAACTTCGCTATAATACTAACTACTAGCAAATCAAATTCAAGGAAGGAAAAATAATTTTCTTAAAATTCAACTACAACTACTATCTACCCGGCTGCCTATCCTAAAAAATTTCTTAATAATAATCCGGACCCTTTAAAATTATCTAAAAGGTCGGGCGCTTAACTTACAAATTAAATTTACCTCCGAATATAAAAATACACCCGGTTATCTTAATCGCCTATCTTACTACAATTCCTAATACCGAAAATCCCTTTTAATAGATATTTCCTCTACCCAACCCAGTTAAAAATTCTTAAAGCAATAGCAGTTTAAACTCGGACTCAAAAGTACTTCGGTATAAAATCGAGAAGATTACTACGTATAAATAGGTCAATAGGAAACTCTAGTACTATATTAAATAGAAAGGATATAACTATTATAATAATTATTAGAAGAGTATTAAAAATTTAAGTAAAGCCAAAGATATAGTAGAAGACTATTAAAAGTATCGACCGGATAAGCGTAAGAAAGGAGCATTTTATTTATATATAGATAAATAACGAAAAATATACTTTATAGACGAAAAGGATTGTAAGGAGGGCGCTAAGCTATATCGCCGACGCTCGCTAAGGCGAAAATAAGGGCATTCCTATTAAGGACAATAATATCTCTCTTCGTAGCGCTGGGACTTAATACGGAATGTATCGCATATATAATTAGAATTAATTAATTAGAATAAACTAGGCATAGTTAGAACTATACCTATTATTATTAGAGGCGCCGGTACGCCTCTATACGTACCTAGGCACGTACTTAGCTGCCCGGTCGCATAGACCCGCTCAATTAGAGTAAATTAAGTAATAAGATACGGAATTCCTATAAAGGGATTCCCGTACGGGGCGGCCTTCGGCCACGCCTTTCTTCCTCTAACATCTTCTTCTTTAATATTATAGATTGCAACAAGCATCGTAGTATTACCCCATCACGTATATTATATTACTCCCTATACTTTATTAATTATAATTAATATTATAAAAGAAATTATAAACCTCTTCGTATTGAAACCCGATTTATACTTCGATGAAATCTATACCTTTTTAGTTAATGAATATAACGTATATGTTTCGACCGAAACCGTATAGTAGTACCTTCGATAGGAGAAGTGGAAGAAGAAGCGACTCTATATAAAGGTATTATAATAATCCCCTATATTAGTAGTTGAATAGATATTAAAGATCTCTTTATTTATTGTAGAAATATTCGTATTTTATAATAAATCTAGTACAAACCGAAGGGACGGCGTTCGTTGTACTAGTTGGGCACCCCGTAGTATTATTGCGATAGTATTAAGTAAATTCGTACGTAGTACGTAATATTACCTCCTTCTAACTATTATAGTAAATAGGCTATTTAATATACTAGTATTTAAAGGTACAATAGATTTAGCCGGGGTTTAGGATTAGATAGTAAAATGCTTACTCCTTAAAATAAATCTATTTCCTAATTGCAATAGTATTTTAGTAATAAATAACGCTAGCTAGCACCCCTATACCGAACTCTAGTATATATATAATTAGAAGGGGGTTCTATTGTAGTATTTACCGTTGTACTCTCCCGAATTTAACCTTATTAAAATATACTTTAACGACTTTAAATAGTAATTTAAAAAAATATATTATAATAAGGGCGGTAATAAGATATTAGATAATAATTTTACTACGTTTCTTAAGTAATTAATATAGAATATAGGGTATAAAGTATAATAGATCTATAGTTATTTTAAGAACGTAAAGCTAGTAATAGATTAATTTAATAATATTAATAAAGAGTATAGCGAATTGTATACTAACGAATTAGTCGAATATAGAGAGACGGGTACTATATTTAGGCGGCGGTAGAAAATATAAATAGGAGAGATAGATTTATATATATTAAATTAAATTATATACTAAAAATACTAGAAATATTAAAAATGCCAAAAGTGCTAGAAGTACTAGAAATTATATTTATCTATATAATAATACTAAAATACTAAAAACCCCCCTCTTTCGCTATAAATCGACTTGTAATATTATTATCGCTCGCTAGGACCGTTAGTAGTAGTACCCGCTATAGAAGTAAGAACTCTAGTAACGCCGTATTCGAATATAATATTAAATCGCGGGTCTAAAATATATACTAGTTAATTAAATTATAGTAATAGGGGTTAGAGGGTATACTTACTATAATTTAATTATATTACTAATATTGTATATTTAATTTTAAGGAAGTTTTTAATACCGTCCCTAAATGTTGTATAGAAATTGTAATTAAACCCCAGCCTCGTAAACTACTCTACCAGCTACTCTCTAAGTACAAATATATCGGGCAGCGCCTCCTTATTCCGGAATTTATTCCTTAAAGCAATTAGAACTTTATATACTAGTACTACTTTAATTAACGACTTAATATAATAATGCTTGTAGAACGCCTTAAAGAATTCGGTAATAATCTCTTTAGCCGGCCAATTAAGTAGGGCGGAGGGTAGTAGTAACGAACGAAAATCGAAAATCGAAGGTACGGGCGGACATAATACAAATAACTCTCTAGCCTCTACTAGGGAATCTCTAATCTCCTTACCCTCGTCCTCTTCGCCCGCTACCGACGGTAGTATAATTAATAGCGGTACTAGTAATTAAATAAATATTATAATTATTATAGAAATAGGAGGAGGGTTAGTATTAGTACGTTTAGTAGTAAGAATTTCGCAGTCGGTCGGGTACCTATAGAATATAATAGTAAAATACTCTAATAATATATATAAATCGATAATTACTGCTTTACCTAGTAAAGGGAAAGTGTCTACTATATTATAATTATAGCCGCTAGCGATTACTAAATTAGCAATAAAACCGCCGGCGGTATAAGGTAGCTAGATTTAGGGATATTAAAAGTAGGGAGGGAAGTACTAGTATAGTAGCGGGTATAGCGGGTATAGGGGAGGAGGGTATAGCTAGTATAGACTTCTAAAATTATCCTTCTTTAGTATAGCTTATAATAAACTATTTATAGTCTTTATATTAGTATTACTATTACTACTATTAATATTATTAATAATATTAATATTAACTAGTAGATTATTACCTCCTCCCTTATATTTATTACTACTATTACTAATATTAAAAGCGGCTACTATCTTATTACTTAATATATTTCGTACTAGCTCAAATAGTGGATTAACTACTATAGCCTTCCCTAACAATATAGCGTATACCTACTTACCTATATTTTTAATATTAAAGTTATAATAGGTTATACTCCTATTTATAACGTAATATATTTAATATTCAATAACCTTATTATAATTCTTATACTTATAGCCAAAATTATACGCCTATATTTATACTAACTTCTAATATATAGTACCGCGTAGCTTTACCCCTATATACTCCTCTCGTTACTAATCCTCCTCTAAATTCTTCTCAATTTCTATTAATATAGTATTTATTATAATATACTTAAACTTTTTAATACTAGTTAAAGTTTATAACCCTTATAATAATAGTATATTAACTATTTATAGAATTAAAGTAACGAAAGGATTAACTAAATTATAAAAGGGGGTAGGAGTAAAGGGTATACTACTACGGGAGGATGGGGTAGTAGGGATTTTATTAGCGGGCGGGTCGGTTAACCGAAATTTAAATAATATAGTAAAATAATAGTACTAACTAATATAGTAAAGGTACAACTTTATAACGGTCTTATATTTAATATTATTATACCTATTATAAAAATCCTTCCTAGGAATAATCTTATTATATATAATAACCCGAGCGCAGCAATTATTATAGGTAGCGGCAATATATATAACGTTATATAAAGAAACTAACTATTTTATTCCTATAGCTATATTATCGCTAATAATATTTTCTATATAACCTCACTACATATATAGGATCTCGCTAAATAGTATTATCCTAAACTACTATTTATAAAGTTTATTATTATTTTACTTAACCTTAATTTCTCTAAATAAACTATATTCTTCAATAATAAGTAATTTAATACGGTTAGTAATAATATATAAACTAATTATATTAAATTAGACTTATATCGAATTAGGGTATTTAAGACGCAATAGTAGTAATATTATAGCGACCGGCTTACGGGTAGCGCGGGGTTAAACTAATAGCGCTAAAGTAATTAATTTAATTGAGGAGGCTACTTTATTATCGTTATCGCTCGATAAATAAAACGAAGTATTAAGAGCCTACTTCTTAGGGGTAAAGTAGACGGGGAATTATTATTCAACTTTATCGTCGTCGTTAAAGTCCTTTTCGCTACTAAAAATTTCAATAGGTATTATAAATTTAGAGGAGGACAACAGCGGCTCTAGGACTAGGATTAGGACTAACTTTAACTCTAGCGTAGTAGCCTTCCCCTTTTTAACGGTAGTCTTTTTAATAACGGTCTTCTTAATAATAATTTTAATAGGAGCAACCTTCTTCTTAAGTAAAACAATTTTAAGAATAACTTTAATAGACTACTCAATTTTACAACTCTTCTTTCTAGGGTAGGAGGAAGCGCGTTATAGAATTATTAAACTAGGATCTTCCTAATTTTAATCTTCGTCGAAGTAGACTACTAGCGCGCCGCTTCGAATACGGGATTGCTTTACGCTGGCGGATTTTAAATTAAGAATTATTTTAGGAGGTATTATTGCGATGGATTTGATTAATTACTAGTATTGTAATTATTTTGCACAATGAAATAGCTTCAGATTGATATAGAAATTATTATCAAATGATGAATTTTGACGAAGTTGTACAATACAGAAGTGCGGTGTGTGTGTGTGTGTGTGCACGCACACCTCTTGCCAAGACTGCACAGGCGATTGAGTGTGGGAATGACAACGCATCGTGCCTCTGCTGAAAGCCTTATCATCTGTCTCTCGGAAGAGGCCCGGATCTCCGACCTAGATGGCTCCACGAGAGTGAGACAACACGCTCTTTTTAGATGCCCGAAGAGCTTCCAGAACAGGGACAGACATGGTGGTCAGCCAGCCTTTGTACAAAGCCATTGTTTCCTGAAGCGCTGTCAGTACTTAATCTTGTATCGAGGGAAGGCAGCTTATCTTTCAGTGTGTCATGAGTGGCTGCAAAAGGGCGGGACTCAGCTATTGTTCGATAGTGACGTGCCAAGACTTATGCTTCTTTACCTGCATGCGAGGGACACTGTGTAAATAGAAAGTGTGTAAAAAAAAAATGCAAACTATCGCTTGTGATATTGGAGTGAATTGTGCTTGATGGAGATTTGCGGTGAATGGAGATTGTTGACGGAATGTTCTCCTTGGTACAATGAGATGGCGCAAAACTGTGAAATTGTGGCTTGAGCGCCAGCCGAAAAAGGGTAAGAAAAAGGGAAGAACAAAGACGGACCAGCAAAAGTGGCGGATAGTAATTTCTGGACCCCCCCTCCCCGCGCGTACCTGAACGCCAAGCCAAGCCGGGTGTGGCAGGTAGGGGGTCAGATTCATACAATGGGACAAACAGTGGAGCAGGAGGAGTGACCGGGCCGTTCCTTTGGGTCTCAGTTCTCTCCTCCTCCAGTCCTCTTCCTCCACTTTTCACGTCTCTTCCTCGTTCAGCATTTTCGAGCAACGTGAGCAACACCAACGTCAAGTGGAATCAGAGGAATAGCGTGGGATCGAGACGACATTCGTCAAGCGCTTCAATCCCCGACACGTGAAGAAGGAAGAGACAAGCTCAGCCCCCAGCCAAAAATGGAATCAATACTAGCCGCCATTGCTACACAGTGGACATTATACTATGGTATGGTATGCCCCAAGAGGGCAATATGGCCAATATTCTGCCCATTTTCCATATGTTCTCTTGTCATCAACTGCTCTTACTGACACCTCCCCCTGCCTTCCTCCAGAACGGTGGACCATGTACCTCTATACGACCCTCGCCACAAATCCCTGGTAGGGACTCCGTTTCCTCCAGTCCAACAAGAAACGGAACACATGAACCGTGCCATTGGCATTGGTCAATCACACACTCTTTTGGCTGCTTGAACTTCTCAGGGAGTCTGTGTCAGAGGCCTGACCTGGCAGCCTTTCCCTGTTCAACCCTTCCAGACCATGTGTTGTTAGCGAGGATCCCGGAATGTTTGCCGTGTCAACAGGGTGGCCAATGGTAACACGGGCGAAATAGGTACCTCCTCGCGATGTACCGTTGCACACATATTGCTGGCAGTGGATAGGTTACTGAGATACCACCACATCTGGCCATCGTCGATATACATGCCTCAAAACGGTTGTTTGCTCCTGTAACGCTAGGTATTCGACCAAACTCAGGTAAAGTTCCAAGGGGGTCCCTCATGTCCCCTCCAAGGTACCTCTATGGGCTGTTACACTTTTCTTTTAGACGAGAGGTGGGGGCTCCTTACCCTCGACATCCAGCCCGAACTGTCGTGTTCTGTTCAGTCCAGGTCAGCTTTTCTTATCACAAAGTTCAGCTTCCATTGCCAACATGAAAGGCTAGCCCCTCGCCTGCTATAGAACCTTTTATCCAGTCGAGGAAAACCCGGTCAATCTTTTCTGGCCCGGTATCCCCCCTTACTTTGGCACATTCCCACATTCGCTTGACCCTGATTAGACTTCCGACATAACATAGACAGACCGGCACAGAGGAGCAAGTCCCTTGATACCCAAGTAACACAGCAGAGCCACACGGCACCAGGTTTTATCCGACATCACCTTACACCACTGTCTCACGGTGTTGGATGCAGATCGCCTAAGGGCAAAAGAAAACACATCCTGTATGCCGATCCCCGTCACATCCTCTAGGAATTCCGGGGAGGTGTCTTTGAGAACCATGGGCTGACAGATTCATCCATCACAGGCACAAGACCAACTCCATCTACTTCATCCCTGACATCTGCCACGGATTTGGGTCACCCTGTCTGATCGTTGCTCCCATCTCCCCTCAGTCACTCACTCTCCGGAAGTTTATCGACTGGAAAAGGCGAGGGTTGGATTTCCGTCGCCACCATGGGGATAGGGAGCTATTTCAAGGCCAAGAAGCCGGAGCCGGCAGGCCAACAACACGCTGCCTCAACACCATCGAGAGGTCGTCAACCTTCCATGGGGAACACAAAAGCCGGTCAGGACGATGGCGACATACTCGCCCCTCCGCAGATCCGCTATGGGTCTAGATCTCGCTCGGCAACGCGCTCTATGATGTCGTCAACCAGCTCGGTGATCTTAGAAGATATCAAGCATGAGGTCATGGTCAACTATCTCTACCAGCAACAATGCTCGTACCTATGGGTAGCAAATGGCAGTGGCGAGATCGAGGGTGTGCTTCTTCGAAAATCCAGAGGCCAGTACATGGCCTGCCCGCCGGCCTTGGGGAACTCGCCCTTCGCCATGGCGTGTGCTGCTCTCAATGTTCAGGTATGATTTCCACGGCAGGGTTGGGTTGTGCCGAGCTAATAGCAAGATTACAGTGTGCAATGACTGTCAACTCACGAGTCATCAAGACCTTCCTCCAATGGTCGCCAGATGCTGTCGATGTCCCACTTCTGAACGGCTTGCGAGTCCAAATTCTGCCCACCATCGAAGACCTTCCTCGTGCCAGGAAACACCAGTTTGCCGCCTTTATCGCGTCAGAGGGGTTGCTGGTGGTTTGGGATGACGACGCACTCCATCTGATCCCGAGAGCCAAGGAAATCGAGTCCGAGCTTATGCAGCTCGTGTGGAAGACTGGTGAGCCTGGTGAGATGGATGAGAAGGCCAATCCCATTGTAGGTGCTACCGAGATTGACGAGGAAAGCGGCGAGCCGAGGCCCGAAGCACGACCGGTCCACCTGCTCAACACCTACCTCGTCAGTATTACGATGGCGGTTGTCACAGTGTCTTTGGGAGCAGCCTGGAGGCAGTTGGCGATCGAGGTCATGGTCGACGGCGATTACGTCCGTTTGGCTCTCGTTGCGCTGGCGCCCGTACAAATCTTCTTCACCCTCTTCTTCGCTCAGGTCATCATCGGCTGTCTGGCCCAGATCTTTGGTCCCATCAAGCAGCTCTCGGTCAACTCCAGGTTCTACTCGGCCAAGCCACCACCGAGATTGCAGACGGCCGTTCTTCCCCATGTTACAGTTCAGTGTCCCGTGTACAAGGAGGGCCTCAGTGGTGTCATTGCCCCTACGGTCAAATCCATCAAGCATGCCATGTCCACTTATGAGCTTCAGGGAGGTTCAGCCAACATGTTCATCAACGACGACGGTCTTCAGTTGCTTTCGGAAGAAGATCGTCAAGCCCGTATTGACTTTTACGCTGACCACAGCATTGGCTGGGTTGCACGCCCGCGACACGGCGAGAATGGTTTCCAGCGTCGCGGAAAGTTCAAGAAGGCGTCCAACATGAACTATGCCCTCATGATCTCCTGCAAGGTGGAAGAAAAGCTCGCCCAAGTTCCCAGACACTCCGAGTGGTCGCAGCATGACGAGGCCCAAGCGTATGAAAGGGCGCTAAAGGACGTTCTCGAGGAAAACGGTCGGGCTTGGGCCGACGGCAATATCCGCATGGGCGACTATATCCTCCTCATTGACTCCGACACCCGGGTTCCTTCCGACTGCCTTCTGGACGCCGTCTCCGAAATGGAACAGTCCCCTGACGTTGGTATCATGCAGTTCTCGTCTGGTGTCATGCAAGTGGTGCACACCTACTTCGAAAACGGCATCACCTTCTTCACTAACCTCATCTACACGGCCATTCGTTACACCGTCTCCAACGGCGACGTTGCCCCCTTTGTTGGTCACAATGCCATTCTACGCTGGTCCGCCATCCAACAAGTCTCGTACGAAGACGAAGACGGCTACGAGAAGTTCTGGTCCGAAAGTCACGTGTCCGAAGATTTCGACATGTCTTTGCGCTTGCAATGCAACGATTACATCATCCGTTTGGCCGCCTGGGCTGGTGATGGCTTCAAGGAGGGGGTCTCGCTTACCGTGTACGACGAACTGGCTCGCTGGGAAAAGTACGCCTATGGCTGCAACGAGCTGCTCTTCTACCCCATCAGGAAGTGGATCTGGAAGGGCCCATTCACCCCCCTCTTCCGCCGGTTTCTGTTCTCCAACATCCGCTTCACTTCCAAGATCACCATCATCTCCTACATCGGCACCTACTATGCCATTGGCGCTGCGTGGATTTTGACGTCCGTCAACTACTTCCTCATGGGCTGGTACAACGGGTTCCTGGACAAGTACTACGTCGACTCGTGGCAGGTGTGGTTCTCCATCATTCTCGTCTTCAACGGCCTGGGCAATGTCGCGTTGGCCGTGATGAGATACAGAGTCGGGGAGAGGAGCATTCTGGGGTCGATCCTTGAGAACTTCAAGTGGACGCTCATGTTGGCCATTTTCCTCGGTGGGCTGTCGCTGCATGTGTCTCAGGCGCTATTGGCGCACATGTTTGAAATTGACATGACGTGGGGTGCGACGAGTAAGGAGGCCGAATTTTCAAATTTCTTTATTGAGGTGCCAAAGGTGTTGAAAAAGGTAAGCCTCCCCTTCACGCATTAATCTTGTAAGTGAATTTTTGCTGACAGACTTCTCCAACAGTTCAAATTCTCCATGCTCTTCTCCATCGGATTCATCATCGGCATGGTCATACTCGCCACGGCGCCCTTTATTCCTCACTCGTGGCACATCACCGATTTCGTGGCCATCCTGCCTATGGCAACGGTCGCGGCCAGCCATCTGTTGTTGCCGCTGGCGTTGAACCCGGCTTTGATGACTTTCTCGTGGTGAGGTCGGTTGCATTGAATGGAGTGGAGGCAAATGAAGGGAAACGTAAAGGATGAACACACATTTCTGGAAAGAATTCTATGGAAGTAATAGGATCCGGTATACTAGGTACTAGAATGGGGATATATCACTTGGAACGGGGATTGGAGATGGATCTAATGGATCTAATGTGGTTTTTTTTGGGTACATCTAACTGTGGATAATGTCACGAGGGCAAATACCAAATGAACGGGAACAAAGATAAGTACCTACATATGAAGAGCTTCTAAATCACTTTGGCTAGGTAGGATGCGGCGGAATATGGTACATCAATGCTAGAAGAAGTTGAACCTACACCAGTAATACACATAGCACATCGAGATGCGCTTGTACAATTCTACTTCGCCAAGCCAAGTCCCGCAACCCAAATGATCTCGTATCCGTTTAATCTTGGCGAGTGTGGCTAATTGGCTTTTTATGGCCTAATGGAAACCACTATTGTGGCCAGTGAACGATTTGCCCTGCATTCGAGCTAGACTCAAGAGAGCGAGGCGCTTCTTGGGTGGCTTTGCTATGGCTATGGGCGCCTGTCGTGCAACAGCGATAGGTAATGCGTGCAGTAGTGTATCCTATACCGTCCGTATGCTGTCGTTCGGGATAAGGCTGAGGTGGGTCCGGGGGGAACGGCAACAACCTCAAGTGCTCTGGCGGTCGCGGTCTGGAGCGGGATAAATGGGTGGGTTGATAGAGTAGGTGGCAATTCATGGTGAGATTAGTCCTGATTATGTGAATGGATCGTTGCTGGAGTTGTTATGAAAGCGGTGGTGAAGGTGGTAGTGTGAAGATGTAAATCTGTCAAGAACAATTGCCAGTATCTCTACCTACTTACGACTGTGTCGGAGTCAACTACTAAGTCCCATGGTAGTACTGTACGAGTGGAAATAGATAGGTACTTTCTCGCCTTGCCTCATTCCTGCGCCCTTTTTTCATCGAGACTCAACAAGTTTCGATGCCGGACTAGCAACAAACACAGGCAGTTACCGGCCCTCCGGCTGCATTTCGCACATACCTACCCAAAAGCACATGCCCTTTACTTGAATTCTTGATCTCTTCATAATCTAACTTGGCCACCTCTCCTACTGCTTGATATCTGGCTCCAGCTTTTTGCTTTGGGCATACATTGATTGTGCGTCGGGCAGGTACATAGAAAGCGCCGAAAACGTGGCAGGAACATTGGAATCCAGATTTGGGACGCGCATACCTGTACTTACCGTACATTGTACCCAAGAACTGGTTCGTGCTCAAAGCAGGTGTCGGATATAGAGTTCATGTATCATCAAACCCGTTAAGAAATCCAAGTCACCATGAGTTCTCATACCTTGAGGAATACCACAACGCACGTCGGTTGGCACCCTGATACTTCCATGGCCTTTGGCTTGATGAGCTGGGACTTACAAGGCTGAAAGTGGGTCCATGTCCAGGATCACAGGCCTCAACCGAATGTCACTATCTACGGCACTACAGCATCATCAATCAAGGATTTACCATTGCTGTCACATTAACTGTTCTACAACACATCTTACGGGAGTCGGGATAACTGTGTTCGTGCGACATTCCGTTATTCCGTGTATCTATCGGGGGTAGGTAGGTAGTTGCTTCCAATCCCAGAAATGTGGGTATCTCCTACAACATGAAAGCAACAGGTACCACCTGGCCCTATCTTCAATTTACCAAGCATGTTCCGTTCCTTCCAGGCGTGTTCCCGTCCCCCACCATTTTGTGTGTTCAAGCACCAAAGCAGATTTCTCCATTTGACGAGAGTCAACTACCCCTGGTTTCCTCAACCTCCGAATCGGCGACCAAATCTTCCACGTCTCCGTTAGTCCTAGAAGAACCATTGGTGGTCTAAAACACCAAGGATACCTGCCACGCCGCAACCTGTCGACAGCACTATAGCGGCCTTCCACCGTTCAGCGCCGTGCCAACATCGTTCTCGGGCCGGTATTCGGGCTCCTCGAGCACGGACTGTTCTGTTCGGGCTGGTGAGGGTGATGGATACCTAGGTACTCCGAAGCACGCCCAAAATACGGCGGCGTGACGGTTCCGGGTACTCAGATCAATCTCCTCTGTAACCCAACCCTCTGTAAAGAGAACTAACAGCATCCTCATTCTCGACCTCCTCCATCTCCTGGTGCTGTTGATGCTGTTGGTGTCCATCCACGAGTATGTTTGATGGCTGGTTGTGGTGGTGAGATTCCTGTTGGCGATCCACGTGCACGTGCATACTACCTCCAGTTTGTGCAACACTTGGCCCCAATAGGTCGGGCCATGACATGAAAACCATTGTTGGCGGCGTCATCTGCCCATCGCCATCCACCCCGCGCTGCTGCTGCTGCTGGCTATGATAAGCGTAAACGCGATGAGTCTGGACATTGCCATGTGCATGGTGCTGCTGGCCATCCAGTGCCGGCTCCGGCAGGTTGTAGTCCGGATGCAGGTTGTAGCTTTGGCTCTGACTGTGGTTATGGTTGTGGTGCGTCTGACCCTGACCTTGACCCGCCTCCATTTCTCTCATCAAAGCAGCAGCCTCATTAGAGGTAGCATGGCCCCCCTCACACTCTTTACACAGTCCCAGCTTCACCTCCACCTTATCCTCAAACTCAAAGTGAGTGGGACAATCCTCACATTTCCTGTTCCGCTCCTCCTTGGTCATACCTCTTATCTGCAATTCCGCCAAATGGGTAGAGAGAAAACCCGCACAGTCGGCATATTTGATCTCAATTTCGTTCCAGTGGATGTATCGCTGGGCGGAACCGAAGTGGCGGGGGTAGAAGCCCGATGGCAAGGCGTCGCGAGTGTCAGAGGAGCGAATTTCGCCCAGAGTACTATTGATGAGCTCCTCAGCGTAAGGGTTGAGTGCTTGTTGACTGGCGAAGGCGAGCAGGGCGGACATCCAGGCGGAGGGAGTAAGAGTTCCGTTGGTGGGAGCAGGGAAGGGGCAGTCTTGGCCGATGTATGCGTTGTTGCTGTTGTTGTTATTGTTGTTGGAGCTCGCTGAACCTGACCC
The DNA here is from genome assembly GCF_000182925.2 of Neurospora crassa OR74A. Lineage (NCBI taxonomy): Eukaryota > Fungi > Ascomycota > Sordariomycetes > Sordariales > Sordariaceae > Neurospora > Neurospora crassa. The sequence continues at coordinate 41,901 of NC_026501.1, forward strand.
CGAGGTGGAGTGACCGTAGAAGGGGAGGCTCAAGGAGGAAATGGGGGCGATGGGGCTGTAGATCATGCCGTAGTTCCCGGAGGGGAGGCCGGTGTTTGTGAGGTTGTCATTGTTGTTGTTGCTGGAGCTCGCTGGACCTGAGGCTGAGGCCAAGTGGCCGAAGAAGGGGAGATTTGAAGAATGAGCGGGGGTGATGGGGGTGTCGATTGTGTCGAAGTTCTCGGAGGAGAAACTGGCAGGGGAACCAGCAGAGGGACTGGCCCAGAGATTGGTGGTTGGATTCGGAGAGATGGAGAAGGAGGGGGTAGTGGGGATTGAGGCTGATGGTGTGTCTACCTCTACGCTCGAAGAGCCGATGGTGGCCCCGGTGGAGGAAGTCGAAGTGAGGGGGGAGGAAGCCGGAGAAAAGGGAGAGGCTCCGGCGTTGAGAGCTTGAGGGGTGGCGGTACCGCTGGGAGAGAGAGGCGGGGTTGAAACTGCCACCGTGATTGTCGGGGCGGCGCTACTGTCTTGGCTGGCGGCATTGAGGTCGTCCTTGTTGCTGTCGCCTTCGCTAGCAGTGTTGGCATTGGCGGGCTGGTTGATATGGTCGTATTCGAACGAGCTACTCGCAATGTTGCCTTGTCCCACATTGTCGGCGTTGGCGGCGACGAGGTTGCGCGAGTGGGAACAAGAGCGATGATTCCTCAACACGCAAGAGCATGCGAAGATGGTCGTGGTCTTATGGCACATCTTGGCGAGTCTTGTCGTTCTCGACTTTGGTGTCTGGTCGAAGAAAGCTGATGAATAGCAAAAGAAGGATCCGAAATTCGTGCGAAGGTCCGCCTTTTATGTGTTTGAGTAACGGCACGGGCGATGGGGCCTATGTCTGGTGCGAGGGGTCGGGGCCAAAGCTGGTTATGCCTCTACTTTATGTGCAATATCAAGGTTGAGGCAGCTCCAGTTGTCAATAGCTTTGGCGGGCCTCGAGCGTGCGTCGCGGCCGGAGGTCCGAAATCGACAGAGATCGTGCTTCGAGGGGTGAAGGGTGCGCCTCACGATCTGTGCGAGGGTTCGAGACGTGTCCGCTTCTGCAAAGAAGGAAAGGGATCAGTAGAGATTCGCGGCGACTGGAGCACGGCTCGGTGAACTGAAGTCCTAACCTACTGGTTTGTTCGTTGGTAGGTATCGGTGGTTGAAAATCGGGATGGTGGCTGCTTCGAAAATGACCGAGAGGTGGTGGCAGTTGGTCGCAGGAGGAAGAAGACGAGAAAGTTTTGCGACAGAAATGTGCGAGCCCTGTATTGCCTAGAAGTACTCAAATGTCGAAGGGTGCACTGATGTTGGGATGAAATGCGATTCACCTTGAAATTACTTGACCGAATCCCGCTGCCTCAGGTTTCAGTTTTTGTTGCCCATCGAATGACGGTCTGCCTGGACTGTGCAGCGAACAGCTATCATGATCATGACAAGTACAGCTTCACTTCCCTTGACTTTCGACTGTTGATTGGTGCCCGAGTTAGGTTTTCGATTAATAACTGGCCCACAGTATATGATCGACCCGCAGTAGGACACGAGGATGAAGATGAGGAAGTACTCGGGAATAGTTTCAATTCTGTCTGCCAGCACGCTGTCGGCGATGCTATCATGTTCGTCTGGAATCTTCCTCCCGTTCTGCCTGTACCAGTTCACGCTGCCATACACGCACCTCCATTCCAGGTTACCTACTTCACTGGACCCCAAACTGGACATCAACCAAATCCTAAAAGACCTAGGTTTGCCGTTGCCAACATAACGGCTCGCATAGCCTTCAAGTCGCCAACGAGGCTTCACTCCATATCCATATCCATCCACCTGTTCAACGTCTCCATCATATCCCTCATCCCCTGCTCCATTTCATCCTCAGCCTCAACTTGACGCTCCTGACCGTGATTCTGAACCTGACCCCGGCCCTGGCCCTGGCCCTGACCATCGCCTCGATCACCACCCTCCAGGTTGCTATCAAACCCATTTTGATTCTGATGCATGCCTCTCAAAGCATCCGCATGCACATCTCTGCACTGCTCACACAGTCCCAGCATCTTTACCTCCTTATCCTCGTTTCCAAAGTACTCGGGGCAATTCATGTACTCCTCGTCCGAGTTGATGATGGTATCAAGATGCGTAGAGTGGTATGCGGCGCAGGGGAACCACTCGGTTCTCCAGACGTCCCAGTGGACGGCGCGCTGGACTTGGCCCATTCTACGCTCGTAGAAGAGGCCGTCGATGATGCGGGGCGGCTCGGACTCCTGGGCAGGCGCGGTTGGGGAGGGGGAACGCTCGTGCTCGTGCTCGGCAGCAAACTCGGGAGCGGAAGCATTGATGGTGTTGCCAGTGTTGGTGTTGGTGCTAGTGGTGGTATTACCGGGCCCCGGGGACGAAGAAGCAGAAGAAGCAGAGTTGGGGGAGAACGGAGGGGGAGGAGCAAAACCGGGGGGAGGAGCCATGCCGGGGGGTAAAGCAGAAGAAGACGTGGAGGGAAGGATCAAGGGGCGGGCAAACACCTCGGCGGCCAATTGCTCCATCCTGCTTCTTTCGAACTCGCCTTCGGCGAGACAGACGGAGTGAGGGCAGGCGGAGGTGTCGCGGAGGAAGCAGCGACAGGCAAAAATGGTGGTTTTTTTGTAGCACATTTTGATCGCTTGATCAAGATCTTGAGGGGAAGTGAGTCTGAGTTGAGGAAATTCTGATGGTTGCAACTTCGCAAGGCTTTTCTGAATCTGAACAGAATCTAATGGTCAGCAGACTGTTTACCTAGATTGCTTTGAGTTGCTGTTCAGTTACCAAAGATCAAGCAGCGAGATTTCTTTGTCAACGCTGATGAGTCTTGCCCGAGTAACGTCCGAAGGAAACCTGGGAGGTGCAATGAAAGTTATCTCGTCACGAAAAAAAGAAACTGGGGATAAGAGAAGAAAGGAGTACGAGGAGAGAAAGGAGTTTATATATAAACCATGGCTCCGGGGTGTGCCTGTCAAAAAGCCATTGACCCAGCATCTCAATAGGACACAACCACTATATGTAGGTACCAGTAGTCTAATGTTATTCAGTGTGACGGCTTGATGTGAAACGAGGATGCAAATATAAATATGAAACACACTTCTGCGACACTGCATACCAATCATGACAATAGGTAGCGGGGTGTAATATGAAGAGAACAATGGGCACACGAGACCAGCTATAAGCAGGATCGGAAGTAATTGTGAAGAAGTCCAAATGGAAAGCATGGGATTCATGAACCAGGGATGCTTGTTGATCAAAAAGATCTCGAGACTTGCAGGTTACGTATAGACTATCGTACCTCTAGGAAGGAGAGGCGGACTCGGTCATGGGAGGGGTAAGAACGATGTTGACTTGCGTAGATGCTCAGGAAGCGACCAGTCTAGGCCTCGATGACCTAAAAAACACGAGCAGGGCAAGAGAAATGACTGTTCATTACACGCTGTCAATAATGAAATGAAGGGTATCTCGAAACATGCCTGATCTATCATCATCCTCCCCATGTCATCATAAAATTTGCAAACAATGGGACAAACCTTGGGTATGGGCATTACTATCACCGGATGATATCTCCCCCCCCTTCCGCCATACTGCCTCTTCCGCATCACTTTCACTTCGGTCCCCCTACACTCACCATCATTCGGCGCAGGCCCTCAGCTGCTATCAATCCCCTCCCTAACCTTCTCCCCCTTGACACTCTTCTCTTCTGGCGTCTGATCCCCCGGCGTCTTCCCCTCGGTGACCACCACTTCTCCAGCATGTTTGGCCTGATCAGCGTGAATGGCCTTGACGCCCTTGCCCGTGATATCCCACCATATGTACTTGCACGTCCTGATCAGCGTCTCCCGCCCTTCGTAGATGGGGAACAGACCGACACCGATAAATGACAAGAAGATCCAGATGATGCCGACGACGACCCAACCAGTAAAGAAGGGCTTGGAGAAGATGTAGCCGGTGCCGTAGAGGGGCATGGGCCAGAGGATCAGGAGGGCTAGGGTCTGTTGTTCGTTGATTAGCAACCCGGGTGGGCAATGCAGGGAAAACAGATGAAACTTACCAAGACAGCAGTCATGGTCTTACTGATCTTACTCGCCCTCCTCAACTTTTTCTGCTCCTCCTCCATCTCCCTCTCACTTTCCTCTCTGCCCCCCGGAACCTCCTCCAGATCCACTCCGGCCTCCCCCGCCACGTCATGATCATCCCCCCTCGAAATCGCCATCATGCTCTTCCAGTCATACTTGGCCTTGCCAAAGACCAACGTCAACACAGGCACAAACACCACCGGACTCAACAGCGCAGCAACGTTCCCCGCCAACATTGGCATGTTACTTCCCGTGCAAGCAACGCTCATCTCGCCGCACTCCTTCTTGGCCGTGACCAACCACGCCACCAGCGCGACACAGAGTCCTAGAACAGGTGAGAGTGCAGCAGCCCATTTGTTCAGGCCGGACCAGGTCAAGACCAAGGCGGCGGGCAGGACGGCAGAAGAGATGATGACGCCCATCATGACGTACAGATAGCCCATGGAAATACCGGCGTACCACAGTCCGACGGAGAAGCTGGCGATGAAGAGGGCATAAGCGCAAACGATCACGTGCGACATGTAGATGAGTCGCTTGCCGGAGGCTTCGGGCTTGATGTACGTCCTGTATAGGTCGTAGACGATGATGGACGAGACGGCGATGAGTTGCGAAGAAGTGGCCGAAGTAACGGCCATGAAGACAATCAGAAGCGTAGCGGCCGCTCCACCCTTTCCTAGCAGGGCGACGGCCGCGTAGGGGAGGACCAGACCAGCGCTGACATCGGCTTCGGGCATGCGGTTCGGGTAGGTAGGGAAGCGCGGGCTGCTCTCCAGAGCGAGGCCGGACAAACCCATGGTGGTGGCGGTAAGCCACGGGATGGCGAACCAGCAGAGACCGCCGAGGATGTAGCCGGGCAAAGCGTGCACGGGCGAGGCGGCGATGGCCTTGTTGTAGTACCCGTTGTCAAGGAAGACGGTGCCAAAGTTGCCGACAATGTTGATGACAAAGAAGATGGCGCCTTCGCGGGAGCGCATGGTAAGATAGGAACCCTCGTGGTTGCCGTCGACGGGATGGGCGGCGGCTGCCTTGACGAGGAGGTCGTAAACTGCGCTGGGCGAGCCGAGGACTTCGGAAGAGGCGTACGCGGAAAGGGCGAAGACGATGATAATGATGAGGAGGATGAAAGTGTGGATCCAATCGGTGAGAATGGTGGCCTTGAGACCGCCGACCAAGGTGTAAGCCACCACGCCGACGGGAAGGAGGTAGATGGCTGCAATGGTGTGCATCCCTGTTAGGGCGTTGATAGTGGCGCTGCCTCCGACGATCAACATAAGGGAAACCAAAATGTTGGTCATCAAGCCAAAGATCATGAAAACGATATGTGGCAGGGTGCCGAAGCGGGCACGGATGACTTCGAGATAGGTATGCGCGTTGGGAGCACGGCGTTTGAGTTCGATGGCGAGGGTCGCGAAGAGGAGGATCTGGACGGTGGCACCGGAAGCGTACCACAAAGGACCCGAGACGCCATATCGATAGCAGACACCCGAGGACTGGAGGAGGGTGGCAGCCCAGGTCCAGGAGGAGACGACGGCGGACCCAACGAGACCAGACTTGACAGTGCGACCGGCCGTGTTGAACATTTCTGATGTCTGGAGCTCGCGGTTGTAGCGTTTGAGGATGAAGGTGACAAAGATCATGCCTAATAGGGTAAACATCCAGTCAGAGGGATACATAGGGCTAGAGGGACTGAGAAGGGAAGGTAGGGTTGTACTCACCAAGAGCAAACAATGCTCCCAGCCCAATGACAATGCCATAGCCGACTCCTTGGTTTAGAGCAGTGGCTGTTTCTATCTTGACGGTTGTGTCTGCACCCCCCGCCATTGTGTATGGTGTTTAGGGGACTTTGTTTGACAGTAGTATGAGCTTAGAAGCTTGTGACACTGGACAGACTCGACCCATGATGTCGGGATACGGCTGGAGATATATAACTTGTGTCCCGCGAAAGAAATGACAAGGCGAGATAATCCCATGCGGTGATTATCAGAGTGTGATATCCAAAAGTCGGATAAGATCTTGAATGACATCTTCCATCCACCGCGGAGTTTGGTGTATGCGGAAAAGTGTACCCCGGTCTCGCGTTCCGGTTGCGGGGTGTAACATCAAAGTCAGCCTGGACGTAATTCGTATTATGTCTTCCTTGGTGTGTATACCAAAGGCTGACAAAAGTGTTATCACTGCAAGTGATGGCGAGGAAAGGGTAGCACAAGTCTTATCAGCAACCTTTGTAGGACACCCCGAACTCCTCCGATGTCGTTCCTCTTTGGGGTTTCATCCGGCTCTTCAAAGTTCGAACCGTTAACTTCCCCACTTCAGCCATGTGTGTCCTTAACCCTTTCTTTTTACCCCATCCATAACGCCAATGCCGAAATGGCGGTTCCAATCGCTTCGGGGGATTTCATGGGGTTCGAGTCTTTCACGGGGGGTTCCGGACATTCGTCGAGATAAGCTTCAGTTACGCTTCTGGAATCTTATCAGTTCGCCGCTTGGCACGCGGGAACTATCGAATGGTTGCACTGTCGCAACTTTGATAGAGACCGAAGCTGACCAATCAGAACTCATGACTTATGGGAATTCGAGCTTTCTTATCTCGACTGATCAACCCGATCTGCAGGGCTTCGGATATGTATGGCGTTTCAAGCTGTGTGTAACTTGGTTGCATGGTGCCCGCGCCCAGAGACCAGCACCAGGTTTGTACCAGTTTCTGAAAGTGAAGCTTTTACCACAAGTCTTTGTCAGATACCTACCGATATGCATCCCACTGGATTCCGCTGGCTGAATTTGCCAAGATGGCCGAGATTCTCGATTGCTCAAAAGTGCCCGGCTATTGTCTTGTTGTAAATGGATGATCAAGCTCGTCCGTGGAATGCAGATAACACTTAGGCGCTTCCCACCTCGCCATTGGATCAAACCTTTGACATCGACAATTTCTGGATGCTCACTCGTTGGTTTTTGAGACGGTTGTTCAAGGTTGGATGGGACCCTCGGTAACCCCACAGACCCAACGGCTTGGATCATGAAAGACATCAATCAGTATGTGATTGGAGCAGGGCTGATCAAGAATGTTTTGGGACCGGATGGGGGTGGGTATCATCCCGAGAAAGCAAAGTGACCATCAAGCAGAAGCAGACGCCTGTCATACCGCCATCGCAACGAGCAAAGCCGTCGGACGTTGAAACAAAGGATTGAACACGCAAAAGGCTCACAAAAAGAGCAACCAATCATTGCAACACATCATCGCACAGAAAGCCAGGAACACTGCCTGCGGACCCCCATCTTAACCCAGTGCAACCAACACCCTCTTCTCATAAACCTGCTTCCACGCCTCCTTCTTGATTTCTGCCAGATTGACGCGGTATCTAACGTCCCTGTTATACTTGCCTGTACCCCTTCGTACCTGCATCGCCAACTTCTCAGGCTCACAGAACGGCAGGTAATTGTTGGCAATGCGGATGAACTCGCATTTACCGTCACCCTTGTCATCCTCTCCAATGTCCTGAGCCGTTGGGTCGCAAGGGTGCGTCCTCCCTACCACTTGTGCGTCATCGTCGATGATCTCTCGATAATACTTGGTGTACTCCTTCACTTGCAACGGGTTTTCTTGCAAGACTGACGGTCCCTGCACTTTGAGCTCCGAGAGTTTGAAGCGCGCTGATTCGGTCCAGAAGAAAATGAGCTGGTCGTCTGGTATGTCAAGCAGGACTTCGGGGGTCATGGAGGGCAGATTGTCATAGATGTCGTCGAGGGTGACCGTGTACTTGCTGTCGTTGATGTTGGGTATAGCCCACGAGTTGGCTCGTTCTGGGTCGTTATCAACGGAGATTCTGCGCACCGGAAACACGCGCAGTGGGTGGTTGCGCAGAACAAAACAAACCACCTTTGGGTTGAGTCCCACCTCGAGCTCGCGGTCCTGCACTTTGAGACAGATAGCTCCGGACCATCCCAGCCACGACCAAGTTGGGAAGGGAACATGTCGCTTAAAGCTGGTCATCTCCAGCGTGCTCAGTTCCTCTCTCCTCTTGAGACCTCGTCGGTAGGGCTCCCAGCACAGACAAAGCTCGAAGCGCCCGCTTGGCATGCCCCAGAGAAAGTTCTCACCAGTCATTCTGCGGACTTGCTCCACCACTGCACTGAACGCATCGAGAGCATCGCCTTGGAACTTTAGATTGCGGTTTGAGTAGTCTTGCACCAAGCGTTGGAACTTGTACCAGACTTGTTCTTCGGGTACGTCTTCGGTGTACCACGTTCGCTCGGACGAATTGAGAATGGGGTCAGACTCTTGCAGGCCGAACCATGCCAAGGAGCCGAGTGTAGCGGTCTCGCAACAGGACTCCTCCGAGTAGTGAGACCGGGAACAGGACCAGAGGACGTGGCTCTTCATAATGACAATGGCCCGTCGGGAGAGGGCTCGTTCCTGGAGTGTCCACCCGCGCGAGGCCCAGATGGTCTTGCGGGTTGGGTGTTCATGGGACTGGTGGGTGGGAGAGAGGGCAGTGATGAGGGACATTCCGGGGTTGTTTTGTGATGGGCCGATGACCGGGACTACCTCTTGGACTGTATCCCGGGGGGTGCGGATGCCAGGAAGACCAAAGTTGGAGTCGTCACCCGCAGCGGCCATGATAGTGAAGAGGGAGTGGGCGTAAACGTTGGCGATGTTGCCAAGTTGCATAACCTTGTCATCGTCGGAGTTCTGGATGATGCAGAGGGCATCCACCCAAAGGTATTGGAGGCCAAGTTGTTCAGTCAAGTGGATGGCGTCGGAGATGGTCTTGGACACTTTGCCAACGAGAGAGTTGGGCCGTTGGAGCTCATACTCGTTCTCGATGAGAAGGGTGAGTTTCTGAGGAGTCACACCCCAGACATAACTGAGCGAAGCAAACTTGAGGGCGGACATGTCGACGTCGTAGAGGTTGTACTTGGTGACGATACACCTTTTGTGCACGTCAATGAGACGGAAGAGAGGAATTGGTTTGCTGTGTCTGTCAGTTCATGCCCTCCAAAACACCGAAAGCGGTTACACTCACCCCAAACGCCTCATCTGTTCTACCAACTCCGGATCATCATCCTCATCTACCTCCTCACTGATCCCACAGACGTCCTTGTGGTTCTCCAAGCACTCATTGAGCCATTGTTTGATCAAGCCAATGTCAATCATCTCCGGTCTCTTTCGTCCTGCGAACCACACCGTCTCCGGGTTTTCCTCATCTCCCATCAGCACCCCTTTTTTGTCTTCAGCAGAACCCCTTGAAAAAGCAGTGTTCATAGTCTGAAAGATATCCATTGTGGAATACCAGCTTTCAATCTTTTGGGGCATACCCGGCTCATTCACATCTTCGTCTTTGTCGGCCGGCCGAAATAGCAGTCCCAACCGTCGGAGGAAGAAGCAATCCCTTTCTTTCAGTCCGCCATGCTTGTCATCATGCTCGAACCACGAGGTCCCGTCTGGCGCCGACAATCTCCCACAAAGGGCTAATGTACCCAAGACCAATGGATCCTGGACGCCCATTTCGGTGAGGGTGGCGCGGATCTGCGGCTGCTGGTCTAGGACGGTACATAAGGCGTGGCAGAGATCGCAAGAGGCAGAAGATTTGTGGATGCGGGAAAGAAGGCCCAAAGACCATGTTGGCTCGACTCTGGCATATGGGTTGCGCTTGAAGGGGCTGAGGTCTTGGGATGCTGGGCTGCCGTTGTTCAGAGAGAGGAGATCGGTAGTTGTGGGGTAACGGAGCAACGAGAAGTCAATCTGGGAGCAAAAGGAGCAGAGGTTGGGTTCCGTGTCGGGCGAGGGAATGCTTGTAACGGTGACCGAGGATGTCTTGGTGGAAGACGGCCGCGCGACGTGCGAGGGGAGGGATATTGATGTTGGTGGCATTGTGGGAGTTTGACGTGCTGGCGTCCAAGTTGCTTGTGTGTTTCGGCAGCGAATGTCCTGACATGAGGGGTTTTAACACCTTTTTGATGATATTTGGCTCAACGGCATTGTGACATCGGGTGTAGACGCCCTGTAACGATGTCAGCATTGGTGCGGTCCCAGGACGTTCGGGGTTGCGCACTTGAGCGGCGCGGACGAACCAGAGGGAATCCCAATACACCCTTGTATCCTCCTTGGCGTGGGGATTGCTTTTTCAGCATCTCATGCAAGGTTCCGATCCTGGGATGCAACCGAAATACTGGCTGGTTTCTGGCGGGCAATGTCGCGAGACTGATGTGTTCTCGTCATCAAGGCCTATCTCTCAGCCTTGGGGGCCTTGAAGGAGACGGCGAGAGGTATAAGATGATGCCGACCCATCAGAGGTTTCTGTCGCTTCACGAACCCTTAGCATCGTCCCACACCACGGCAAATGGCGGATATTTTCTCTCTTGGAGGGCGAATAAGGCTGCCTGGAGGGGCCCGGCGAATCTGACCAAGATGCACCGACCATTCCCCAGCGAGTAAGCATAGCTATCCCACACCCCACATGTCACTTGCCTTGGGTCGTCAGCAGTAAGGACGTAACGGGTTCAGGGCTTCGTAAGCCACCACCACCACCAAAATCGGTTCAATCAGCATCTGGGCCAGCTGGGTTGTCTGGAGAGGTCCCTAAGGCTGTGAAGGGTCGTGCCGCATAAGGGGTCGTGGAAGCTGCCTCTAGGTAGGTTGTTGGAAGCAGCAAGAAAACGGAGGTGCGGCTAGGTGGCTTGCAGGAGGAGGGCCGCTGGATGTAGCACGATCAGCCCCGGAAATAATGGCTTTTCAGGCACCCATTTAAGGACTTGTCGTCTTTCTCACCTGGCATGGAACCCCAAGGAGGCACGCTTCGCTATGCTCGGTGTCAGGGCCCATGGCAATAACCATGATACAATGACTTTGTAGAGAACAAGTCAAGATGGATCATGGGCGGAACGGCGTGGATCGTGGTCGTTCATATCGTCGGCAATGGTTTCGTTATGTTCTCCATGCTGGGTCCAATTGCCGCGTTTACGTTGTCTTTTGTGTATGGGGTGGTTCTCTGCAGTGGTTGGGAACATCCGATGGCGAGGACGAGGGGTTCAGGTTACTACGAGAGGAAGACGGAGGGAGTGAGTAACAGGCTGGCAGACGGAGGACGGGATGGAGTGCAGTGGCCTCTGCACAAGCCCAGCAGCTCGAGTGCCCCTTCTCCGACAGCACAAGTCAGCGGAAGGAAGTGAAATTGGCCAATGGCGAGAAAGGACAGGAAAAGGTTGAACCATCAAGGTCCTCAATGGCCCGGAGGGGATCACGTATCTGCATCAACCCTAACCCCCTCTAATCCTGACTGACCTCTTCTCAAGATCGGGATCCCGTCGACAAGGATTGATATGCCGAGTGGACACTCTCTGAGTCTGGGCACTTTCTAGAACTGAACTCCGAATACCGGGACGGGGATCCCCGTGAGTCATTAAAAGTACCTACTGTAGTAAACCCCCCCCCCCCCCCCCGCCACGTGCCAGCGAAGAGGGTTCCATATTTTACTACTTGTACGTATTTTGTTTTGACAGCTCGGCCGACTCGTCAACAACTAGAGACATCACCATTAACACAAACCACATTTCAACCATGCCCGCCGCCACCACCAACGACCACATCCTCACCCTGTCATGCCCTGACAAGCCGGGCATTGTTCACGCCGTCACGGGCGTGTTCGCCCAGCAGGGCCACAACATTCTCGACCTCCAGCAATTTTCGGACCCCGTCTCGGAAAAATTCTTCATGCGCGTGCACTTTGGCCCTACGCCCACGCCCTCGACCGAGCATCTCATCGAGCCCTTCAACAAGCTTGCGACCGACTACCAGATGGAGTACAAGATCCGCCCTGTCGCGCAAAAGACACGGGTTCTGATCATGGTGTCCAAGATCGGCCACTGCCTCAACGACCTCCTCTTCCGCGCCAAGACCGGCCAGCTCCCCATCGACATCCCCCTCATCGTGTCCAACCACCCTACCTTTGAGCCGCTGGCCCAGTCGTACGGCATCGAGTTCCACCACTTGCCCGTCACCAAGGACACCAAGGCCCAGCAGGAGTCGCAGGTCCTCGAGCTGGCCAAGCAGCACGGCATCGAGCTGATTGTGCTTGCCCGCTACATGCAGGTTCTGTCGCCCACGCTCTGCGAGGCCATGTCGGGCCGCATCATCAACATCCACCACTCCTTCTTGCCATCGTTCAAGGGCGCCAAGCCCTATCATCAGGCGTACGAGAGGGGTGTCAAGATTATCGGTGCCACGGCGCACTTTGTCACGGCGGATTTGGACGAGGGTCCCATTATCGAGCAGAGGGTCACCAGAGTTGATCACGGTATGGGACCGGAGAGGTTGGTGGATGAGGGCTCCAACGTGGAGAGCCAGGTGTTGGCGGCGGCGGTCAAGTGGTATGCCGAGCAGAGGCTGTTCCTCAACAACGGCAAGACCGTGGTCTTTTCTTAGGCGCCTGGAAGAGGGTGCTTGAGACTGTGTTGCGTTGTACATAATAATGAATGAATACCCTTACATACAAGCGCCCCCCGGGCATTCCAAGTGAAACTGTGAGCTTCCAGATGAAATTCCTTCAAGAGATCGGATGTTTCTTGGTTACATTGTGGACAGCAACAAGCAACTGACTGAACACCGAGGCAACGCCGAAGAAAAAAAAAATAAAAGAACAGAGCATGGAACCCCTGGAATTACAGGGCCAGAAGGGCCTGTTCCCTTCAGGCAGGCTTTGGGTTCAATGGCGGGGCTCGCGGGGGAGGGGCATTGGCAGAGTCGGATCCAATCAGTGACATCATTACAGAAACTCCACTGGAGATCCGAACTAGGAGAAGATGGAGTTATGTGATTGGCTGTTTCCCAGGCCAATTCAAGTTTCAATCCAATTCGTCGGCATTTTTCTCCATTTTCTCTCGAGTCCAACAAAACCCGAGTTACGCAGATGAACAACGCCCACGTAACACGACCTTGTTGTGGTCCAGCGGTGTTATCGTCGCTTGGGCCGTCTTAATTGAACCATATTTCCCCCCCTTTCGTCTCTCTCCCTCTCTCTCTCCCTCTCGGACTCGACGAGGACGCCTTTCTAATCCGACACCATCAACAATTGTAGAGATACTTACCGACATTCAATCCGATTCGTCGGCACAACCGAGTAACGAGACCAGACCGCACACCGTACCTTTCTTCGGTTGTACATATCTCGACCATACCTCGACCATAATACCCATCTGTACCTGCAGTCCACCACTGTGTCGCTTTATATCGCGCATCTCTGGTGTTGTAGTGATCGACCTCGGGACGTCATGGTCCAACCCTCTGCCGCCGCCAACACGGCCGCCGGCGCATCCTCATCCTCATCACGGCCGCAGACTCCTCGAACTCCTCGAACCCCTCGCGCTCCCCGACCACAGCGAACCACGTCTTCCGGGTCATTCCACGCTGGCGCTCCGTTTCCCCAGTTCAACAGCCCCTTCAATGACAACGGTCGAAGAACCTCGGTGGCCACGATACGTCCCATCCGCCGACAGTCCACCCACAAATACCACACCTTCCCAACACAACCACCCAAGACGCCCTCCTCACCTCCGCGAAACGACCCGTGGAGTGCATATGCCCAACAACGACGCGACGGCGAGCATGGCCATGATGATGGAAGCATATCGGATACATCACAAGGCGAAGACGACGCTGTCACACCGCTACCGTGGAAACAGCTGGGCCTCCTGGCGCTGTTGTCCCTAGCCGAACAGACAGCCCTCAACTCCATCGGTCCATACCTTCCCACCATGGTGGCATCTTTTGACGAGATTCCTGATGGCGACGAGGGACTGTATGTCGGTCTTTTGGCCTCGGCCTTTGCTCTTGCGCAGTTGGTGACCAACCTGTTCTGGGGCTACCTCTCGGATCGCATCGGTCGTAAACCTGTCATGTTTGCAGGCTCCCTTTTACTGATGGGCTGCTTCGTGTGCTTCGGCTTCTGCAAGACATATGTCCAGCTCATCATGGTTCATGTTGCCATGGGATTGCTCAATGGAAATGCGGCCGTGGTGCCAACAGCCCTGGGAGAAGTCACGGATCGCACAAACCAGACTAGAGCCTTCACCTGGCTGCCTATCATCTACAGCCTTGGTAGCATCACCGGTCCTGCTCTCGGTGGTCTGCTGGTTGGTACCGTCGGGGCCGACAAGTACCCATTCCTTGGCCCCAACCTCATGAGCGCCGGATTCCTGCTCGTTGCCGTCCTTGTTCTCGCCATCTGGTTCCGGGAGACATTGGAGAAGGATGAGGAGGAAGACGCCAGCGACTATACTACCATGTTCAAAAAGGCTCGTACCCTTCTCGCCGGCTGTCTGGGCCGAAACAACAAGTCCAATCACCGGAATGACGAAAGCGACGCTCTCCTCGGCGAGCATGGAGATGCCACAAGCGCCAAAGACATCGCCTCGGACCAAAAGTCTGCTTTCCGCCAACTTGCCAACCGTACCACCTTGATCCTGCTGTGCACCTATCTTGTCTTCCAACTGACCAACATCTCCTACAACTCGCTCTACCCCATCTTCGCCTCGGCACCCCCGCCCAACGGCCGTAACCTGGGACCCAGCACCATTGGTCTCAGCTTGTCTCTGGCAGGATTGGCTACCATTGCCTTTCAGGCTTTCGTCTTCCAACCGCTCAAGGCGCGCGCGGGTAACATGGGTACTTACAGATACTCCCTTCTGGGAATGGCTATATCTATGGCGCTCATGCCTTGGATCGGCTACAAGGACCAGAAAGACACTTGGTTCGGGATTGGGTCCGGCAAAGCCTGGCTGTACAGCGAGTTGGGTGTCATTTTGTTGCTCAAGAACATTTGCGCTGTTGGCGGCTTGAGCAGTGTGATGCTTCTGGTATGATTTGTCCTTTTTATCTTCCATCTAAGCGTCTACTAACATACACTAATTGCAGATCACAAATTCTGCCCCTTCCCACGAATCCCTCGGCACACTGAACGGCATTGCCCAGACACTTTCCGCTGCTGGTCGTAGCGTCGGCCCCTTCATCTCCGGCGGGCTTTTCACCCTGACAAATCATGTCCAGCCAAAGGGAGAGGCGATTGCCTGGGGCGTATTTGCAGGTGTCGCCCTTCTTGGGTGGTTTGGCACCTTGATGATTCGAGGACGTGAGTTGGAGAGCGCCGACTGGCAAGGCGATGAGGAGGATGAGGATCACGACGAGGAGGCCGCCCATGATTCGGACCGGTGACCAGTGATTTGCTATCGTCATGACGGACCCAGCACAAGATAATACATGATGTCCTTTCTTTCTTTGGGTATACCGAGCATCATACAACCAGCGGTACTAAATCGATTTGCATTATCACGAGTCCTTCCGTCTCTCTTGGCTGATTTGTCCTATGTATTTGGCTGCTTGTCATATTGGTCCTGGAATTCTTCATCGCCGCCGCGTTTACGCTTTATCATTGCGTAACCCACCGCGGTATGACTGTCTGTCGGCCCAAAAACAGGGTCAAGCGCCCACATTCTCAGAACCACTGGCAGATACGACACTGACTGGGCGGGAGCTCATGTGCCATATCCTTGATCTACAATCCCTCTGCATCTAGGGTTGCATATGATGGAGGAAACTCTGCTTACGCCTCTCATAGCCCACAGTCCCCTTGTTCCATTCAGTCTGTATATAGGCTAACCACCGGGATAGGACTACCAGGGCCACTGCCACTGGGTACATCAAAGATTATTACGGGGATATGCCTGTGGAAAAGACGAAAGATGCAACCAAACCAGATCGCGATTATCTTATTGGAAAAATGATATCCAGCCGTATCTTGGTTGGGAAATGGGACATTGCTTGACGTGACGGAACGGATCTCCGCGGTATAATACTATTCGTCTTCCTGTCATTGACCATGCGGAATCCATGGATGCTGTAACCGACAACTGGACTACCCCTTTTTGTCCGAGGTCACCGGCACCAGCCCTGATTATCCCATCCACGCCATGTGATCCATATCTTACAGGGTGCCTACCTAATAAGGGACTGGCATCACCATGAACTCGCCAAGTTGGCAAACCCCCCAACCCAAAACTGCCCCTGACCAGCTTATCCACACAGTCATCTGTCTTTCAACAAGATCCAGTGTCACCGACATATTCTGCCAAGGCATCCACGGGTCTCATACGACCCTTCTGATATGCACATCGGTACTTCGACATGATGGTGCAAGATTCGTTTCTCCATCACTTAGCGTTCAGCTCGTTACCTCGGCAGCGTGTCAGTAACGGCTTGTGTTTTGGCGTGATGTCAGGATGGACTGAATCTTTTGAAGAACAAGAAACGGGAAGAGATCGATTATGCTCTCGTGCAATCCGGAAACATGGATTGGACAAAACCACCCCACTCTGAGGCTGCGAATCTGTATGATACATCCACATGCCCTCTTTTCACTACCGGTTCTTCAACGAAGCGGCTGCAAGTCCCGATACGAGATTGATTTTTGCTCATTTTGCCGCACATATCGATGTTGGTTTGTTTGTCAGCTCGGGACTCACGACCTCCTCCGACAAGGGGGGAAAAAACAAGGGATCCCGGAGCCCCTATTGGTCCAAACAATACCGAGTCAGGGTCAAGAACAACAACTGATCGTATACCGTACACATGCAGCAAAACTTGCTCTTCAGCAGCGGGCAATAGCCATCCGATATGCTATTCACGCCAGCAGTCCAGCCTAGCGATTCCGAAAGTGGTGAAAGAGTCCTCTGCAGGTGTGTTCACCATGCTTAGAGGTAGGTAGGTACCTACCAACAACCAGGGGTTAAACTATATACCTCTACACAGAAAACTGGTTGCTGGGAGGTAGGTACTGAAGAAACTCGTATACAAGGGGACATGCAGCTTGGAACATATGTGCCCACTCAAATCTTGGTGCAGCCCTGCGAAGCCCAGCGAGGGAATTTCCCAGTGATCTCTTAACCAAATTCTATTACCTCGGTGACCTATCACTAAGCCAGCTAAGCATCACGAGTTCCTCAAGATGAGGGCTGACTTGGCTTGCCAGACATGTTCTGGCCTCGGCTTGCTTGCCAAGCACGTGTCGGCTCGACTTGTGTAGAAAACGGGTATAAAGAAGTGCCATATGCCCCGCCATGCAGACCTTTTTTTTTTTTTTTTCAACTCAACCTCACAACCCAAGTCAGATCCATCATCATCATCGGTCAACATGGCCCGCTTTGCTCTCACAGCCCTCGCTTTCCTCCTCTTGGAGGTACTGGCAGTCAATGCCGGCGAGGACAACAACGACAACTACCCCGTCTACGGAGGTGACGACGGTGACAGTGACAACAACCCCTACAACTTCACCATCCTCGCCGATTCCGGTGTCTATGGTCCTCCTCTCGAGGTCGTCCACGCCTACTTTGGCGAGTGGCCCAACGGCGTGAGCGTCTCGAGCACCGGCCGTATCTTCTCCAACTTCCCCGCCATCGTGCTGGGCAACGTCAACAACGGCACGCCCGGGGTCTTTTCAGTTGCCGAACTCACCTCTCCCTCCACCGAAGAGGCCTATCCCTCTGTGGATATCAACACCCCTCCCTGCCCCGGCGGTGCCGTGAATCTGACGGACCCCGAAAACCCCGTCGGATGCGGAAGTCCGGACGCCTTCATTTCCGTGCAGAGCGTCCAGGTGGATGCTGAAGACCGGCTATGGATTCTTGACACGGGAAGGCCGATCTACACCTTGCCCGACGGCTCTGTCATTCTCGTAAACTCCAGCTACGGCGGGCCCAAGCTCGTCGGCGTCGATCTTTCCACCGACCTTGTGTTCCAAACCATCCTCTTCCCTGAAGACGTCGTCTTTCCTGATACGTCCTACATTGACGATTTCCGCATTGACCTGAACCCCAGCCTGTCCAACACCACCGGCGAGGGCGTCGCTTACATCACGGACACTTCCTTGTGGGGTGATAACGCCATCATCGTCGTCGACCTCGGCACCGGCGACTCTTGGCGCCGATTGGAAGGCGATCCGTCTGTCGTGGCCGAACCCGGCTTCCTCCCTTTTATCTGGGGTCAACCTCTCTACTTCACTGAGAACCCCGGCAACCCGCCGGATGGCAACCTGACGAACACGACGCCGGCTTACCTCCCTGCGGGCGTGAACGGTCTCGCTCTCTCGGCCGATGGCGAAACGCTCTTCTACGCCCCCCTCGCGGGCAGGAACCTCTACTCGGTGCCCACCGCCCTGCTGCGCGAGCCCGACGATGCCGTCGAGGCGGAACTAGCTGCTGCGGTAGTGAACTATGGCAATACGGGATTCAGCGACGGGTTGGAGACCGATCCCGAGAGCGGATTCATCTACAAGGGAAGTTTCGAAGCGAATGCCGTGGTGGCGTTTGATGCTGATACGGGCGTGACGCAGACGGTGGTGCGGGACCCGCGGCTGGGGTGGGTGGATTCGCTCAGTGTGGCGGAGCTGGAAGATGAGGAGACGGGAGAGACGCAGAGCTGGTTGTATATCTCGAGTGATCAGTTTGATCGGTCGTGGTGGTTCTGGGCGCCCGGAGCGCACTCGGGGGATATCCAGGAGAGGCCGTTTGGGTTGTTTAGGGTGCCGTTGCCGTTGCCTGACCCTGATTGCGAATATGCGGATACCGTTAACTACTAAGGTGTACCTCTAGGTACCCTAATGGGGAAGGGACATGTTCAAAGGTGGGAAGAGAATGAAGGGAGAAACCAGAATGTATTGAACCAGGCAGGAAAGGAGGACAAGAGAGGCCAGTATCATATCGGAGTACCTTCAGGTAAACGGAGTGGAGGGAAAACGAATGTACGCAAGCCCAGAGTAAACGAAAGTAGCCGAATAATAAACTTGGTGGTTGAAAAACAAGAAGGGCATGCACACCTAGGTACATGACTGAATCTGTTCAACAGACAGGGTACTTGACTGTGTGATGAAGTGAGGATGTAAAGGGATGGGCGTCTCGGGGGAAGATAAACAAAGGGCAGGCAGCCAAGTATCCGGTCAGAAACAGGCCAGCTTGTGTCCGTCGTTTACTGCGGAGGCCATCATTGACCAAGTGTAGGTGGTTGTCCGCCATCGCCATCAATCACTTGTGGACAGCTAGTAGGATTTGGATGAGATCTGCTATGTGGTGGCGTTGGTGGGCAGAGCATGAGACCGTAAGGTGATGGAGGGGAAGTTTTGGTTTGAGTTGTGCAATTGCCGTTTTTCTCTCCACGAGGGTCACTAGTCACTAACAATTTTACAGCGGTCTCGAATGCCAAGAAGTCCATACGGGGGAGGTTCCGATGGATCACGGAGAAAAGTGGGTCTAACACTATGGTTCCTGTTTCCATGCTTCGCTCCTGGCTGGTTAGAAGGTATCATTGCAACGACCGAATATTGCTTCCCTGCCCGTCACATTGCTTGACCAAACACTGCGGAAAGAAGCATTTCCTGCCGATAAATGGGTACCCTGTGCTCTTTCTCGTATGATGGTGAGTCTTTAAGTCGCTACATCATGATCGTAGCTGAGCTCTCGTCGTAATTTCGCAAACGGCTTCAGAGGGGTCGCTAACAATTTTACAGGGCAATTGCGTGGGCGAGGAGTTGCGGTTCTCGAGTTTTTTGTCTTTTTTTTTTTTTTTTTTTTTTTTTTTTTGTTTACTTCCACTCTCCTTCTTACAGCTTTTCAACTCTTGCATCTGGCGCTGGCAGACATCACCGGTAATCCGCCATGCCATCCTTATTGCCCCTACATCCTTTGAAAGTCCCCTGCAACCGCTGCTCTTTCCTTTCCCCTTCCATGTCCGGTCAGCACTGATCGGCCATCGGACCCCGGAATCGGCAACTCCCCGTCATGTCCGGTGGATCGCGAAAGCCGGAAGCCCAGTTGCTGTCAAGGATTGCTCTGCTAAGTCCATCCGGTGCTAACCAGTGGTGAGCATAAGCGCTACGGGAGGGCTCCATCAGCAGTCTATCGGCCTTACCAGATGAGTCCACGCCGATGACTCCGCCGGCCAAAGCCTGGAGGACCGGGACCCGGAGAGGCCGGAAACTCGGAACGGAGGAAGCCAAGGAAGATATAAACCACTAACAACGACATAACAAACATGGAGAAGTGAGCCTGCTATGGGATATCTGAATCCTCTTTTCACCACTCTACCTTTGTGAGGCAAACCGCCAAAATGACCATCACCCTCCGCCCCGCCACCGAGGCCGACGCCCCTTCCATCGCCCGCATCGCCACAGCCGCCTTCGCCGACTCCCTCTCTCCCCTCATCTTCCCGCGCTCCCAACTGGCTACGGCAACCGTCACCGAAGCCGATCTGACCGCCGACGAGGTCACATGGCGCACGTCCATGTACATCAAGCGGATGCGCGAGGGGAAGCCATGCGTGGTTGCTGTGGAAGTTGACGAATCCACCGGTGAGGAAAAGGAAATCCTGGGTTCTGCACACTGGCAAAAGCCGGGTCCTGAGGGACCAGAGGTGTTGGGGGTGGAGGTCAGGCCGGCAACGTATGACAAGGACATGTTTGCCAAAGTTGTGGAGAGGTTTACGACGAAGGACAAGGAGACTTTGGGACCAAGGGGACATGAAGATTATTGGTGTGAGTATTGGTGGAGTTTGAGGACTACGGAAGGGGATGAGGGCATGGACTGACGAAGAGATGGGACAGATGCAATCCTGATCAGTGTCGATCCCAAGCAGCACAGGAGGGGAATTGGGAGGAAGTTGCTGAACTGGGGGTTGGCACACGCGAGGAAGGAGGGAAGGGATGCGTACTTGACTGCTACCGATGCCGGAGTGCCGCTTTATGAGGTTTGCGGGTTTGAGAGCATGGAGACGTATGATTGCTACGGCGTGCCGCTGACGAGCATGGTTTGGAGGTTGGACAAGAACCGGCAGTAGGTGTTGGGAACAAGTGAATTGACTACAAGTAACTAAGCAGGCTAGAAGTACTACGGTGGCCCAAGTGTGACCTAGGTCGTTTATAAAATTGGTCCAAGCTCCCAATTGTAGCCAAGTGAAGGGCAAATTACTGACACCCCACGCACACCCACACGTATACTCCTCTCCGCTAAATTAATTACTATATATTTATACCCTTCTACTTTTATATTGCGCAACTAATACTAATTATTCCTAATTATTCCCCGTTACTACTTTACCGCCGTCCTTCTTACGTCCTTGCGAAATTCCAATTACGTTTACTTACTATCGGTATTATCCCTATATACTACGCTAAAAATACCTACGCCCTATAACTTCAATAGTAATACCCTGCCTAAACCCGTTAATAAGTAGGATAATAATATAATGCCTCTCGAATAGACGGCGTACCTATTGAAGAAATTGGAGTAATATAAGACAGGCTTTGCCTTTAAAATTTTAGCGGAGAATAATATAAATTAAAAATATTTAAATATAATTGGAAGTAGTTAATTCTAATTAGTATTATTTAAATACTATTATGCTTATAGGAGGCTAATAAAATCTTTAAAAATAGGGCTTAGGAAGTTATTATTCTGAAGATCGAGATTCTAGGCAATATAATTGCAATCGCCCTTTATCTTTTCGTATAAGAAGTAACCAATACGAATAATAAGGAGTATATTTAGTATATACACCCTACGACCCTACGCCTAATAAAACAATATATTATCCCTACAAAGGAGTTTCTTAGTAGCGTTTATACTTATTATTATTATACTAGTTTGGCTAGCTAATACTGTTGATAGGGTATTTGAACGTTGTAACAATAATATATATCTTGATTGAATATGTGTAAGATGATGATCTGGAAAGAATCCAGAGCAGGGAGCTTACGTACGGTCGATTGACTATAAGGTACGCAAGCCTTATCTAATTTACAAGACCCACATACGTAGGTAGGCCCCTGTGGGAGCGGTTTATTCAATTGAATAAACCCGACCGAGCGGACTGGGCTATCCAATTAAGTAACCTAATATATAATAACGTTAGTAATACCATTCTAGTATTAAATCCCGGCCGCTAAAAGGAAATACCACTATCTTTAATAATTCAATTAATATATATATATAAATGCCTTCTCATTTCTTTCTTAATCTTAAATTCCTACTATAAGCGGGGGGCTCGCTAGTCTCGAAATAGACCTTCCTCCGCTTTTATACTAATAGCTTAACTTTATTCTTCTAAGGTCCTCCCAAGCGCTCCTAATATTCTAAGATTAATTTTTAAATATTACCTATCTCCTTCTCCGGCAACTACTTATTGCAATTGTAGCTATAATTAATTTATTTTACTAAATATTTCTATCCTCTATTCTTTTTATCCTCCGTATAATTTAAAATAATATCTATTTTATACTCCTCGTCGTTTAATCCTTCTTAGTTATTAGTAATTAGACTAAGGGAAGGTTGGGTCCGGCTAAAAGGATTTTCTTCGGTCGGGGCCCGTTTGAAATAGGCTACTAAAATAATGGAGTAAATTCCAGCTATTTTGGGAGGTAAATCTAATTAGTAAATTAAATTACTAATTCGTTTAATAATTATAAATAGGCCTATTCATTATTAGAAGAACTTCTAGGAAGGTTGTCCTAGTAAGTAGTAACCTTTATATAATTTAAGGAATACTTTATTGCTTATAATAAAAGACTATTATTTATAATTAATATTATATTTCCTTTTTACCTTAGCAATTATAAATACTATAGCTAACTACACTTCCTCCTTAAATCCTTCCCTCAAAGTAGAGTATTCCTTAGTTAAATCCGGAACTTTTTTTCTAGCGATTGCATCTATCGGTCCGAATAATTTAAAGTTGAAAAATTATTTGTATAGGAATAATTTAATTGAGTCGGAGTAAACGCTATTTATATTCTATTGAAGGTTGGGTAGGGCCTCCACCTAATTAGATTCGGGAAATATAAAGTAGTAGAACTATATTACAATCTCCACATCTTAATTCCTACGCTCGGCTATACTATTGCTTTAAAGGTAGTATATAGTAATTATTAACAGCTTAATACCTATTACCTTCCACATCCCTTTCTATATTTAAAATATAAATTTACAATCGTAGTCTAATATAATACTCTAAGGATAACCCTAGTCGCCCAATATTAATTCTCGTATTAATATTATACCTTAATTTTCTATTATATATATTGAGTGCCTTAGGATAAGTTTATATCTCTTAAATAAGTAGTAGGAGATTAGTATTAAAGTATTAAAGAAATTATAGCTAGGTATATACTATAAGGTACTAGATACTAGAACCTTCGGGAGATTAATAATAAAATCTATAGTAATTGTCCGTATAGGTAATATATATTTAAAGTTAATTAGTTAATAATCGCTAATAATAGCTTCTCTATCCGTATAATTAAATTAATAAATTAGGTAGTACTAAATATATTTTTTAATTTAGTATATCTTTCTAACTATTATATAATTTTTAAGGTTGTAGAGTATACGGTCCCTACCGAAGTAGTACTTCTCGTTATACGCCGTATTCAATATTGTTGCTACTATACCTTTTAGAATATATAGCCTTCTAATTTTATTAGTTAGGTTAATATTATATAATAATTCGTTAATAATTTTAAAGGGGTAGCCAGTATATAAAATAATACTATTAACTTCGGTAGTATTAGTGTAGGATTTAAGTTTAATTATAATAGCGCTAAATTTTGTATCCTATTTATAAACTTTCTTAAATTAGCTTTTAATCGTTACTTCTATTTATACTTTTACTCTTATAAAGTACACCTCCTCCTCTATAAACTATATATTATCCAAAATAGGGGTTTTATTCAATTATCTTTCTTTGTCTCTTCTAAATAAAAGTCGGTTTAAGGTATCTAGTACGAAATTAAGTTTATCCGCGATGTAATAGACTTACAAATTGTATTGCGAAAGGTAAATAGAAGTGTTAATTAACCTCTAATTTCCTTTATTTGTAAACGAAGTATCGAATATAATTTACTTATATATACCTTTAATTATTATATAGTCTATAAGGATAATAATAAGTTAATTGTAAGAGTAAATTAGTATATATAACCGTTTAATTACCTAAATTAAATAGGCTACTTCTATTTTAAATAAATTATAATATATTTCAACCTTACTAAGAGCTTTACTAAGAAATATAATAAGCAAGATTTAATTTGCTAGAATTGTAGTTCTTAACGTTTATTAGTAGCCGTTTTTCAAATAGTACAATATTATACTATATCCCCTCTCCAATAAGCCGTCGATCTATAAAAATACTTACTTTTCGAAGTCTAAATAATATAACTTTATATTATTATAAATAGCTTTTTATATTGCACTAAAAGCCTCTTTTTTGCGGTTAGTAAGTTCGTAACTAGTTTTAGCACAATAATTAATTCGCTTAACTAGATTACCGGCTACTATTACCCCTATTTTACATCCTTCTACTAAAAGTTTAACTTTCCTTTCCTACAATAATTCGACTATTTTAGTATAGTAAGGGATAAAGTACTGGATAAATCCTAATACGCTTATATATTTCTCTAAGGATTTTAAAGTATTAGGGAATTCTAAATTCCTAAATACAATTATCCTTTCGTCTGTTATCGATAGCCCTAACGTATCTACTTTAAACCCTAGGAGTTCTATATTTAAGTAAGTAATATATAATTTCTTTAGGGAGAACGCAATATTCTTTAATATAAATAGGTCGAATACCTACTTTAAATATTTAAAGTAATCCTCTATTATATCCAAAAAAATAATAATATTATTAATAAATATACAATAGAATACTAATAATACCGCTAGTAATTAGTCCATAAATCTTTATACATAGGCTAGAAAATTGTAATAACCTATTAAAGTAATATTAGGCTATTTTAATCCTTATAGGCTAATAAAAGTAAATTAATCCTAATACTATAGCTAAACGCCGAATTAGTAGAAAAAAGCCGTAGTATTAATAATAATTATAAATTTCTTACCCCTAAGGGAAGCGATAACTTCGGACTATAGTAATAGAAAGTAATTATTTAGAATAGTAACTTTATTGAATGCTTTAAAGTCTATTATAATACAGCCTTTCTACTACCTTTTAACCGTTTATTAAATTATAAAAACTAAGTAAGTAAAAAGTATAGCGCAGTTAACCCAATTTATTTTCCCTTATTTATATAATAAGCCGAATATTTAGTTTAATACTTCTCAATCCTTTTTACTTAATAAATAGGATTTAACTCGAATATACTAATTTTACTACCCTTCTACCAATAGTATACGTATTATATCGTCCTCTTTTATTAAAATAATACCTCCTTCCTCCTATAAGGAAGGGTACTTATTTACAATTCGTTTAATTTTATATACTAAGGCCGGGTCCTAAGTATATATATAAATACCCCTATCTATAACCTTTTTAAATAGGTTCTCAGAAATCTTAAAACCCAATATAAAATACTTTTTAATACTCAACTTTAGTAGCAACATCTCGACGTTTACCGTACTATCTAATATTTTAGTAATTTCGTATACTATATCCTCGTTTTTAAATTCAACTTTAAATTCTACTAAAATCTCTTCGTCTATTATATTATTAATATAATCGTACTTACCCGAGGGTACCTTGTATTTTAGGAATTGCGTAGATTCGATATTATAATTAATTTCGTCTACTATATTAAAAACTCTAATAATAGGAACTTCAAATTTATAATTAAACATTATCTCTACTTATATTACGGTAGTTAAATTAATAATTATACTTTCTATTAATACTAGGTAACCACTATTTGTAATTTTAATAATACTTCCTACGTAAAATTTTTTCGGTATAACCAACACGCTATTAATAATATTATTAATAAATATTATTAAAAAGGATTTCGAATTTATTACTGCGTTAGCAGCGGCTGCGTACTTAGAATTTAATATAAAACTTCGTCCTTTAAGTAATAGCTTATATTAAATTGGAATATATTCGGATTGCCTAGGTATAATTGTAGTTTTCTTAATGGTTATAACCCTACGGAAATAGGGTTTTAAATTAATTTATATAACGAAGTCGATTTAAAAATTATTAAAATTCTAAAATATAATAATTTTAGATTTATAATCTATATTAGTAACGTATAAATAGAGAAAGTTATTATTAAATAGAATATTTAATTCTAACTCCTTAATTACCTATACCCTTTTAATAAATTTTATTAATGTAGGGTTACTATTCTTATCGAATCCTTTAAAATAAATTTTAAAAGTAGCCTACTTAAAAATATGGACCGCCTTTCTTCCTACCCTTTTTACTTTAATATTACGTACCTTAATAGTATATTTTAATATTTTAAGGAATTTCCTACTAATAAAAGTTCGGCCAGTACTAAGGTCTATATATATTTCAACGGCGTAACTATCTAGGCTTAATTTGGCGTTAACTCTTATATATATATAATTAGAAATAGGACTATTATCGATATTAATAATAATTATTATTATACATACTTCGCGGATCTTTATTAGAATTATTATTTTAATAGGAACCGGCGTAATTCGGGGGACGGGAATTGGCTCTTCTCCTTTTAATTTTCCTTCGGCTATTAATTTATACTTTTTTAGGTATTTAAATAATATATTGCGCAATTAGTATTATATTTTATAATAGCCGTATATTTATTATTTAGGGGTTAGAAGTAATAGGGTTTTAAACTTTTTAATCCGAAATAGAATTCTAAACTTCTTAATCTTAATAGTTAGTAGTAATTAGTAATAATCCCGGTACTTATCCTTACCCTTCTGAATTTTAAAATACTTAGAGTATTTATAATACTTTTTTAATAATTCTAGGACCAAATATACCGTTATATTATCTATATTTTCTTTAGAATCCGAATCTTTATTAGCCTTACTTTCCCTTACGTAATAAATATAATTATATACCTTTTTATTATAAACGAAATTGTAATTGCAATTTTAGTCGCAATATCGATCTTAATTACAATTTATAACTTTATTATAATAAATATCCCAATTGCGGTTACAATTATAATTATAATCCTAATTATAATTATAATTACGGTTTTAATTATGCTTATAACTTTAATTATAGTAGCAATCTTAGCTTCAATCGTAATTATAATCTTAATTATAATTATAGTTATAGGAGTCGAAGCTTATTCGGTTATTAGGGCCTCCTCGGTTTAAATTAAATTCTTACTTAACTACGGCCGTAAGTATCGCTTAGAATATTATAATTAACTATATATAATTAATTAAAAATTCTCCCTCAACCGGGGCTTTTAAATACTATTTTATTTGTAGGTCTATATTCAATTAGATTTATATTATTATTCTATACTAGTTAGTATTATCCTTAGTAAGAGTATTTATTACTTTAGTATAACGTATTTACTTTTAAATATAATAAGTAAGAGTACTATAATTATTATTAATATTACGGAAGTAAAATCGGCCCTTTATAAACTTCGTAGTAGCTATAGCGGAGTTTGGTGAAAAGTATAAAATTAAGTAGTCTAATAATTCGTAAATACCCTTCTCCTTTTAATTAAACTTAGTACTACTATCTATTTCTATTATCTACTAAATATAAACGGTTTTAATTAAATAAATATAAAATAAACGTATAAATTACTTATTTATTTTACTTATTAGGTATTTTTACTTTATATTAATAATAAAAGATAATATTTATTTATAAAAAGTATAAATATTAATATATATAGTATATTTACTATTATTAATAATACTTTAATCTTTAGGGTCGTATCTATTAGGGTCGAAGCTTCCAATATCCTTTCGCTTAACCTTCTCAAAATCTTTGTAGTTGTTATTATTATAACTATATCCGTAGTACTAATTATTTAAGTTATTATATCCTCCTCTACTTCTTTTTAGTAGGGAGTTTCTACTGTTACTACTACTATAGTAGGGATAATAGGAGCGACCGCCTATATTAGGCGTATAGGGGCTACTTCCTCCGCCTCCTCCGGCGTTGGATAGGGAGTCCAGTAGACTTCCTCCTCCTCCGAAGAGACTATCGTTGCTATATATAATTTTAGCATCGCCTATTATTTACTTGGGCGGAATATTTTCGGCGATTATAATAGGCTTAGTAGGAGAATTAAATAATAGAGCGTTTAATATTTAAAATTAATATAATATTTAAACTTTAGTAGAGGGTGGTACTATTATTCCTTTGAAATTAGGCTACTTTATAGGAAGTGGGTTTATAATTTAAAGCGGGGTAGATTAGGTTCGAGTTATATTAATAATAATATTCTATAGTTCTAGCGGCGTAGTAATTATTTTAGGCTTAATAATTTCCTTAATATTTTAATTAGCCCTAATAAATAAAGTATATTCTTAGAAGGGATTGGTCGGAAATAATATTTTATAGGGGGCTTCTTCGGGTATACTTTTTATAGAAGTTTAAAAGGCTTAAGTTTTATTCTTAGTATAAATTTTATTTTTAGTAATTATTTTAGCTAAATAATTATATATTATAGTTTTAAATAATATACTAAAAATATTATTAGCTTTGTAAGTAATTATTTTAGCCGTTAGTTTAATAGGAGTAGAAGGGCCTTAGTCCTCTTCTAATTAAATTCGTATAGGGCTAGGAGGAGTATAAAAGTTGTTAGATAATCCTTTAAGTACCTTTTCCCGGATTTCCTTAGTTACTTCGGTACGGACGCTATTAACCTATTTAATAATATTATTTATAATAATCTTAGCTATTTCTTTTTACTAATTAGTAAGCTTCTTAATAATACTATTTAATAATAATTCAAAATGCTTTTTCTAAGTATTAATTTATTCGTTTAAAGCGGTTTAAAAATCGCTATTAATATTATAATGCTATAAATTATATATTACTTCGTTCTATTTATTGGACTCGTCGATTATTTTCCGAATATTAGCTAATTGCCTAACTAATATATTGCTAATACAAGTAAATTCCCTAGTAAATAAATTATTGATTTTCTTATAGTCCTTATCTAATAAATCTTAAATATTAATTAATTGTAATGTAATTTAATTAAATAGGGCGTCGATTTATCTATCGAACTTAGTATCCAAATATTCGATTAATTCCTTATTATTATTAAATTTAATTAGTTTTACCGGAAGAGCTTTATTAGGGTCGCTATAGGGTAGATTTATAATTCTAAATTCGTACTCCAACCTTAACTATAATTTAGGATTTTAATTTTATAATATTTCGTATTGAAAGTAATTTATAGAGGGGTATTAGAATTTGTAATAAAGGTCGGTAATAGGAGGAGTATAAATATTAATTAATAAAGGCTTACTACGAGGTTCTATAGTGGTAATTATATACAATTCGTTATATTCGGATTAATATAAGTTAGTTTCGCTTTTAATATAATTAATATTATTATTTATACTACGAATATATTTATTCTAAATATTTAATATATCCGTTAAACTATTGTAATTTCGGGTTTGCTAATTTAAAAGGCTTAATCCGACTTTAGAAGTAGGGAGAATGTTCTAGAGGTTTGGAATAGGACCGTCGGATTTAATAAAGGAACTAAATATAGCGAAAGATCCCCAAATTGGCCTAAAGTATATTAAATAAGTACAAATTTAAGTATAATTTTATAATAATAATAACCGGTATTAAGGGTATAGATAGTACGTAATTAGGAATTAAAATAGAAGAAGATATTATTACGTACCTAAGTTCGGTAGTAGAGGAAACCTTTAGCATCTAGGTTTTACAATACTAGGATCTAGGTAGTAATATACGGTTACTTAAATTCGCTATATAAGGTAGAGGAGTATAAATTAACTACGTAATTACCCAAATTCATCGTATAATTAAAGTAATTCTCTATAAATATTTAAGTTTATTATAAAGAGGGGAAGAATGTATTGACTAAATAAATAAAACGCTTTCTTTTTAAATTAGAAAGGTAATTATATAATTATAAGAGTACCTAAATTCGTCTTATATACTTAAAGATGCTTCGAGGGAAGCGATTTCGCTATCGTTATACAACGTTACTTAGTACCTTCTTAATAAGGCTGGTTGATAATAATACTATAGTATAGTTTAGGTTAAGTAATTAAAGTTGTAGTTACTATTTAATACCGTTAATAAGGTATTTAAACGTTGTAATAATAATATATATTTTAATTAAATATATATAAGATAATAATTTAGAAAGAATCTAGAGTAGGGAATTTACGTACAGTCGATTGACTATAAGGCACGCAAGCCTTAT
>NC_026501.1:72304-77052 GCF_000182925.2 Neurospora crassa OR74A
AAATGAACCCGACCGAGCGGGCTGGGCCATCCAGTCAGGTGACCTGACATGTGATGACGCCAGCGATACCATTCCGGTATCACTAGCAAATATTCGTTTAAAATGTAGGAGAAGGAGAAGGAGAAGAAGAAGGAGTTGGCCGAAAATATTTAGGAGCTTTAGACTAAGGATAATAAAGACGAAATAATAGAGGAGATGACTCTTAGTGACCTAGAGGAGATAGAGGCGATTTTGGTAGAGGATAAGAAGCGACGTAAGGCAACTAAAACTTCGCCCCTTAAACGTAAGAGAAGTATGTAAGGGTATACTTTATATACTCTTTTCTTCAATTTATACTTTATAATATTTTAATTTTTAATACACTTTTCAATTATATTTATACGTACTTCTTATATTAAAAATATATTGTATAATACTATATATATAATAAACTATAAAAAGGATTATATAACTTATTTTCTTATAAATATAAATTTATATTATTTAAGATCAACTAACGTTGGTTGATTATAAACAACTATTTTTCCAACAATATAAATATAGTATATATAGTATATTTTAAATGTACCTTCTAGAATTATTTTCTAGTGGTTAAAATTTTATAAATTTTATAAGAATTCAAAATAGAAATAATATTATTACGTTATATATTAATATTTAAATATAAAATAGATTTTAAAATTATATTATAATAGAAAAAAGAATTAAATTTCTTAAGAAATTAAAAATTACTTTTATAATATATATAATATATTATATTTAATAGAAGTATATAGGTAAGTTATAAATAAATAAAAGTATTTAAAAATGGAATATTGAAATTATGAATTTATATATAAGTAAAGCAATAGAAATACTTTAATTTTGTAAAAGAATAAAAAATAAACTATTCCTTTTAAAAATATATATATTTAAATAATAGTATAAAGTAATAAAATAAAAAGAAAAGATAATAAAGCTTATTATATTTATTAATAAAATACTAGTAGTAGAATATATAAATATAAAAGAAGTACTATTAAATATATATATATATATATAGAAGAGTAGTAGTAATAATATCCAATATATAAATATTTATCAAACTAGTCCTTTATAAAATAGTTATTCCGTATTATATATCTTTATATATTAGAAACTATACTATATTATATTAAGTTGAAAAACTCTGTAGAATATAAATAAAGTCTATTTAGTACTATAATATTTAATATAATTAATATATTTATTTTATACCTTAAATATCCCTTTTTAAATATTAGAAGTTAAAGGTTTTTTTATTATAAAGTAAAAATAGTTAAAGTTTTAATAATTATTTATTACCCTTCTATATGTATTAAAGTTGTAGATAATTAGTTGTTATTTATTAAATATTTAATAAAAGTTATTTTATAAAAATATAATAATATAAGAATATAGAATATTAATAAATAATAAATATTAACTACTTAAATAGTTTTATATATATTAGAAAATAGAAATTTTATAATTTAATATAATCTTATAATATTATATAATAATATAATATATTAAAAGTATTTATTTTAAATAAATATAAAATTAATATAATTATATATAATAAAGTATAATTCTATATACCCTTCTAGTAGGTTAGTAAAGTAGAATATTATTAAATTTATATAATAATATAGGATTTTTACAACCATATAAATATATAGGAGGTACGATTAACTGCCTTTGTTTGCAATTAGCTACTATTAATTATAGTTAGGACTAGAGGATTGGGTATATTTCTGCCGGTTTTAGATTCTATGTATTAAATTGCTAAAATTATATTCTACTCCTTAATATTCTAATTATTTTCCGATAAAGAATCTCGCTAACGACGTACAGACAGCCGATTTTCACTATAGGTCGTAAGGTAATTGATTTTAAGCCCTATACGGACTTCCTTCTACAAGCTTATTGCGATAAATTTAGCCGCGAGTAGATATTCGAAAACTTAGAGCAGATATTTAGAATTATAGTTAGACGGACTATATTAAATAAATTTCTCAAAATACTAAATACAACCCCCAACCGCGGACTAATAATAATTATTAGCGACGAACTCTACAACGAAATTATAATTATTATATAAAAATAGCCAATAATAGATATAGAGTTCTATATCTTATTAGAAGACTATAGTTTTATAATTTCAAAGATTGGTATAGCGTAGTTGCATTAACGTCTTCGAATTTTAAAGAAGTATATACCCAACCTTTTAGAAGAGAAATTAGTCAAAGTACGTATAATCTTAGAAGGCGTTAAAGAGTCTAACGAAGCGTACTTTATTCGGAAATTTAATAAACGGGAATTATAATTCTACTTTACTAAATTCTTCGAATTTTATTTATTTAGAGAATTATTATTTACTTACTTTAAAGAACAATTCCTAAAGGCGGTTTAAAAGAAGTTCAACCTTATACAATAATACTAAGGAGGGTAGACTATACCGGGTCCTAATTATATATAGTATATTAATATTTATTTAAAACTACGGCGGTTTAGTATTAAAGTTTATACTAAAATAGATACGTATTTATAATATATCCTGTAGTTTTATACGGGCGTATTTACTATAATAGCGAAATTTATTTTCTATTAGTAAATAGAAATTATTAGGAAGTACGGGTTTATTTTAATACTTATATAAAGCGATTGTAGTAATAAAGTTAATATAATCGTAGGAGGGATTTACTTTATTATTTTAGGGAGTAAGGCGTAGTGGATTATAAAGCCTTATTAGTTAAATTTAAATACTATTATTATTATTAAGGAAGGTTAAATAGAAGGTAATTTTCCTATATAGTATAAGGTAGTAAAGAAGGATTAGGTACTACTAGTTTTCGGGCCCGATTACCTACTTAAAATATATAATATTTTCCTACGAAGAAAAAATACCGATAATTAACGGATTGAAAGTTGGTAGAAGCAATTGCATCGCAATCGAAGTTTCTTTTAGATAGTAAGTTCATTCCGAGTGCGATTAACTAGTATTAATTTAATATAAATAGGATTATTTCTATAAACTCGAATATTCGGACGCGTAGACCGAAATAAGGATAGAGGACTATATTGCTCTACTCTTTACCTTTATACCTTAAATTCGGATAGAATTTACCGACTAAGTCGATTATTAGAATTAATATACTATATATCTTCAGCCCAATCACTATTATATTATTTCCGGTCGACCGGTTACCTTATTCTATAACTATAATAAAAAGGAAATTTTTAATTATCGGTACTAAATAAATTGGAATAAATATATATAATTAAAGGAAATTATATATAGAGATAATTTCGAATTCGACTATTACTTACCGTAAGAAATAATAGATTTATATACTTCCTTAATAGAAGATTTCGTATTATATACGCGAAATACCTATAATTAGCCTTTCCAATAAGAATATAATTACCTTCGAAATAAGTTAAGAGACTATTTATTAGTAGGGCGGAATTTTAAACTCTAATTAATAGTAGTACTAATAAGCGCTTTCAACGAAGTTAAAGAGATAGTAAAATAAGTAGGCGGTAATATAGATAGGATAATAGAAGTTTTAGAGAATAGTATAGATAGAATTAAAGATAGTAATGATTATTAGTGTATGTAGGAGAGCAATTAATAGTAATTAACCGTAGATAGTAATTATTAATAGTATTATATATAAATTATTAAGTATAATTGCAAACTATAAGGATATATAGAACTTAATATATTAATCTATATACTTTTGGAGATATAATATTTTATAACTAGCTCAAATACTAATCTACAATATAAAATATTATAAGAAATTAAGAAAATAAAGAAGGGAAAAGTATAAAAGGTTTATAAATATTATTCTACTAAGAAAATTTTAATAAAAAAATATTTTACGGAGTTAATAATTCGAAATTGTAAATTAAATATATTAAACTATCAAATTATAAAAATAATTTATTGTATAAAATAAAATAGAATAATTATTATATATAGCTACTGCTTGCGGCTCCGGATTAATAGAGTAGGTAGAGGGCCGGCCGAAAATAAGGCTATTCTATATCTATCGGAGGTAATTATTCGCAACCCTTTCTATTTAAGTACGAAGCGCGCCGGAATCTCCTTAGTATTAATTAAATTTATTACCTCTTCTTCGTCTAAATTTATACCTACTAATATATAACCCTCTTTATTAAACAATACTTTTCTACTGGGTATTATATTAATTCTATCGTCTATAAGTTACTACTCCTCCTTTATATTACTTTCCTTTTATATATTAATTAATTATTAAAAAGAGGGGGGGGGTTAATTAATCCCTACTTTCTCTTTTAGAATAGTACCCTTCTATATATTTACTTCGCCGTTAATAGCCCCCCCCCAGCTTAATATAATACTCTTATTTAACTTTAAATACCCGCCTTATATATAATTCCACTTCTGTATTTAATTTCTATTTAATTATAAATATATCCTTCAATACCCGCTCGTCTCTCTTTACGAATTATCGCCTTCTACTACTCTCTTCCTTCTCTAGCCCGGGTTCCTCCTTAATAATAGTCTTCTTTATAGAAGTGTTACCGGATATATACAATTAGCTATAGAGTAGGGTGCTGGGCTGGCATGCAGCTCAATTGAGCTACGCCTAGTCCGGTACTATGGCCAGGGCACAACCAGTGCTATAGTTAGAGTGCAGGCTAGTCGCCTGCTATTGGCAAACAGCTGCTAGGAAGTGGGACGGTCCACCTTACAAGCT
>NC_026501.1:685084-687088 GCF_000182925.2 Neurospora crassa OR74A
AAGGTTATTCGGATTATAATTAGGAAGGCTATTTAATTTATACTCCGTACGGCGAATAGAATAGACTAATAAATTTACTATAAATTTATAGGAGTTAAAATTAAGTAGTATATTTGTAATTATCTTATTAAGTACTAGGCTTCGGCCCGTAATAAGTATCTCTCTTATAGAGTGGAAATTCTTAGATCCGGTTGTTGGGGATAATCCTTATTGTAAGATAGGCATAGGATTTAATAGTATACATTTATATTAAGAAGAATTGGAAGGAGTAGATAGGTATAAAGTTCTTTTAAGATTTAAAAGGATTGGGGATTAATTAATCTTCCTTACTTAAGTAGGCGTTTATACTAAATTTATAGGTAATCCTAAGTTACCTAATAGGTTAATACTTCTTAGGACCAATAGAGCTCTATTTTCTAATAATAATTCGAGAGTCCTAATATTCTTAGGCGGTAGTAGAATTTATAATTATATTCGATTTATCGGAATATTAAGAAAAAGAGTATTAATTCCCCTAGAAAGGTTAGATATAGCTAGCGTTAAATTATAACGTATCTAATTATTAATAGTTAATTGAATAGAAGTACTCTACTTCCTAATTGATTAAGGATTTAGGGGTAACAATACCGCTAGACGAGACGAAGCTAGAGTAGAAGACGGCTAATTCGTTATCCTAGAATTTTAAGAATAAATTATAATCTATCGAAGCGGAATTGGAGTTAATTATTAAGAAGAATTTATAAGCAGGGGTAAATAAATATCGTTGGAGGAAGAGGTTAATCTTCTAACCTCTCTTTATTATACTATAAAAGTAGGAGAGGAAGAACTAGATAATAAAGAATTAGAAGATAAGGAATTTTCATTACTACTTCCTTTAATAGGTCTTATAAATATATATTAGAATAGGGGAAGGTCGATAAAGGTATTAAGGCTATTATATAGCTAATACTGAGAGAGGATCTTTGTACCTCCTAATCCTTATATACAGCTATTATTATTCTAGGTAATATAATTCCTTAGCTATATAAAACGCTATAGCTTTCCTTTAGTATTGTATATTTGTTTACTTTATTAGTTTAGGAAGTTAATTAATTTATTATTAATTATATATAATATTTTAAATTTAGGTTTGCGAAGTAGATTGTTAGGGTACTATTACTTTATTCGTAAAGTATTATAGATTATTCTCTAGTACTACTATACTATAACGTTTTCTTTTTATTCTTAATTAAATACCGTATAGTACTTCTATATTGTATTCTATTGCTAGGTCTTTAGCTTTAGTATTTAGAAATTTGGATTATATTCTACTAGTTTTATTCTTATAGTTTTTACTACTATTAATTTATAAATTTAGTTAGAATTTTGGGTAATAAATTCGACCTATCGAATAATAAGGCTTAGGTTTAATTTTAATACTCTCCAAATATTAAATTTCTAAAATAATAAAATTAAGGCCGTCTTTATATTTTTTAGTATATTATCTTTAAGACTAGAATTATAGTAATTCTATTAGTTTACTAATTAATTAAAGATAATTATAACGAAATAGTAATTCTTAAAGTAGAGAGGGATTACTTAAAACCTTTTATCTTTTATAAGTAATATAATATTATTTAAATTACTTATAAACCTTAAAGTCCTATTATTAAGTTAAGTATATTTATTTAATATAAAGATTATTCTTGCCCCTTTTCTAATTACCTATAAAAGTAGGGCAATTAAATTATTAATATAGGTATAGGTATATTTATTAATACTATACTAAAGGTCGGCTAGGCGTACTACAATTTATTTCTAATTATAAAAACCTTTCTTATTAAGTAGGAAGGCGCCTACCTAATTAGGCTATAGTTTATAATAGAAGAGTTTATTAAATAGTTTATTAAATTCTAATTTATTATAAGGTATTTTTAGGTTATATTACTAGTCTAGTTGAATCTTATTTAGTTTAGGATACTCTAGAAGTATATATCTATTTTTTAAATTTAAATTTCGAAGGGG
>NC_026501.1:687188-687999 GCF_000182925.2 Neurospora crassa OR74A
ATAGTTTATAATAGAAGAGTTTATTAAATAGTTTATTAAATTCTAATTTATTATAAGGTATTTTTAGGTTATATTACTAGTCTAGTTGAATCTTATTTAGTTTAGGATACTCTAGAAGTATATATCTATTTTTTAAATTTAAATTTCGAAGGGGGTTAAAGTATATTTTATAATATAGTAGTTTATTCTTATATCTTAGGATCCAATTACGTAGCTAGTTTATTTTTATAATATATAATTATATTTTAATCCTTTATAATAATTTAAAAAAAGATTCCTAACAATCTTATATATATTAATTAATAAAGCTTTAATATATTATTAATATCGGTTTAGGCGCTTTATTCGTATTAGGTCGATTTATTCGATTAATAAGCGGCTAGTTAAGCGTAAATTTAATAACTTCTTTAATCTACTTCTATTAAAAGTTTAACAATAGTATAATTGCCCGGTTATTAAGGTAATTAGCAATT
Organism: Neurospora crassa OR74A; assembly: GCF_000182925.2. NCBI lineage: Eukaryota > Fungi > Ascomycota > Sordariomycetes > Sordariales > Sordariaceae > Neurospora > Neurospora crassa. Next base: position 687,662 of record NC_026501.1, read on the forward strand.
AGTACTTTGCTATAGCTATATGAAAATTGAATACTATAAATAATAATAGGCTATTAAGGTTGCTTATTGTTAGTATTATTAGATTTAATTGCATTACTCTGGTTTGAAGTAGTTTCAGGCTTTTTACCCTCAATTTTAGTAGATTTGACTATATTATTGCTATTGGAAGTAGCTTTAGCCTTATTATTAGAAGAAGTATAGTTATTAGAAAATATAATAATAATATAATATTTTGAATAGGTATTTAATTTATATTTTAATAGGAAGGAAGGGTTAAATTGATATTTAAATTGTACTGAATCGAATTTAGGGGAGGAGTGAAGGATATAGGTCGTACT
>NC_026501.1:688099-689728 GCF_000182925.2 Neurospora crassa OR74A
CGATGGATTAGTGTATTGAAAAGTATTAATAAACCGTTTGGAATTCTATTTCTAATAGTTTGGGTAGGATTTAATATATTTTTCTATATAGGAATAAATACCCTTCTACTAATAGAAGTTAGTAATACAATAGTAAATTGCTTTTTTTCCCTTATAGTTAATTTTATTATAATATTTATAGAAGATAATATTACAATTAGTATTGTTATTTATTAGTCTATATAGTAACTAATTAGGATTTGTAGGATGTAATTATAGAGTTCCTTTATAGAAGAAGAATTATAGGGCTTCAATCTTTTAACGCTACTATTCTAATTCGGTAGTTAGGTTAGAAAGTAATTCTAACGTTTAAAGGTATTTAGTAATCCTTTGAGAGTAGTAAATCTAATAACCTTTTAAAAGTTCTTAATTTTTCTTCCCTTCGTTTAATATTCTATTGAACTTAACTATATAAATCTATTAATCTACGTAGTCGTTAATATCTTCTTTATTAACCTTATTCCGCTTATCTACTACCGAAGGAGGTATATAGGAAAGGTTGTCGGCTATAATATTCTTTTTTTTGGAATATATCTTATTTTGAAGTTGAATAGTCGAATTTAAGTAATCTAGCGTATAATTATTACTATTGGAATATTAAACGTTATATTATTTAATTAATATACTATAATTTAAATATTAATTTTAATAATAAAGCGGACGCTAAATAGATAGCGTTTAAGCCGCTTTAAAATATAAAGTAGCCTTCGAAATTCCTGCTTAGTAGCGTTATATCTTTTTTCGGCTTCTAATTAGATACTACTTTCAAACCGATAAGGGTAGCGTTTACTATTTAATCTAATTTATTTAATAATTATTTTCCAACCGATTAGTAATACGTTTATTATAAGGAATATATTATTATAACGGGTATTATTATAAATAATAAGTATAAAATAAGGAGCTAAAAGAACCTTGTACTATAAATATTCTAAAGCGAATTATTTATTTTTAGTCTATTACTATATTACATTTTTCTTAAGTAAAATATATAAGGGCTAAACTATTATAATAAAATCTTTAATTTAAATTCGGTAGTACTTAATAATCCTTAGGAAGGCTTTTAGTTATTAAAATTCTTTACTTTTCTATTTAGTAAACTTACAATCCTCCTATTGAAGGATTCTAAATACTTTATAGGGTAAAGGCTATCGACTATCTTTTAAATAGAAGTATTCTACGAATTTAATTTCCGGCTAATACTATTTGGATTTTTCGGCTATAATAGTATAACCGCTAAGCTCGATATTAATTAGGACCTTATTAACGTTGACTAAATAATTAAAAATATACTTATATATACTAGGTCGAACCTTTAGGCCGTTATAATTTATAGTAATTAATTTAATATAGATATCGTTTAGGTAGGGCCAATATATAGTCGAAATTAGATTATATAGTACCCTAATTATTATATAGGAGAATTAAATAATAGAGTTCGTTCTTCTTTAGGGTAGTATAGTTATTCTTTTTATTCCTATTATATTTTAGAAAGTAGTTATATCCCTATTCTTTTTATTAAGAGGGATTTAGTTGTATTTAGAAAAGAGGTTGAGGAAGGAAAGTATTTTAAATCCTCTAAATTCTTTA
>NC_026501.1:689828-691319 GCF_000182925.2 Neurospora crassa OR74A
GCAAGAGCCGCTTTACAATTTTAAAGGATATAAATAAATATTTCTTATTCCTCCTTAGTTAAACTATTATATAAACTATAAAATATAGTTTTAAAGCGTTCGGGGGTTAATTATTCTCCTTTAAATATATTTAAAAATTATAGTATAAGAATTTTATCCTATAGCAACGGATAAATCGTCTTTTATTATTCCAATTTATCTTTTAAAGCTTCTAAACACTATAATTTCTATTCTAAATTTCCTTCTAGCTTTAATTTATTAGAAGGTACGTCGTCGATTAGTAATATCTTCTAATTTTTCTATTTATATATAGTATAGGTAGCAAAATTCTTAAAGGGTATAGTATTATTTAATAGCAATTAATTAGCCTTCCTATTAATAGGTGTAGGCTTATTACTATTATAAATTTTCTTCCTTTTATTTATACGTTTCAACCGTTATACCAACGCCTAATACCGAATAAAGTTATATATTTACCTTCAAAGCTCCGTCGTAAGCCTCGTTTCTTCTATTATTAATTAAGGAGCACTCCTTATAATTATTATATTAAGTACATTACTTAATTTATTATAATTAGTATTATTAAGGTCCTTAAATAAAAGTTTTTCAAATTATTTCTTATTGAGTAGTTCGTCCTATAAAAACTGTTAGAAAAATCCTAAAACAGCCTTTTTTAACGAGTAACGTCTATTCTAAATATATTATAAGTAGTTTAATAACTTATTAACTATTAAATCCTCTATCTATTTAAGGATCTTATTTTAGGCTTCGCTATTATACTAAATAGGAGCTAATATATTAATTCTAAAATTAACCCCTAAATAATTAGTAAATTTATTTAGGGTAGACAACTATTTATCGAATTCCTAGGTATACAATAACGCCTATACACCTAACTTCGCTTTTTCCTTTAAAATTAGTACGGCCTTAACAATAGTTTCTTCTATTAAAACGTTTGCCAATTCGATACTATAAATTAAATAATTTAATTTTACTTAGGTATTTTTAAAGAAGGGCTGCCTAAATATAATATTATAATATAGGAGGTATATAGTAATAACGAAGAAATATATTTCTTATAGAATATTAGTAAATTATATTTAACTATATACTTCCTTAATAAAATCCTATTTACTACTATTACTATCCGTATTTAATACTCCGGTATTAGTAATAGCTAAATTGTATTCCTTAGCCAAATTATAGGTAATTGTATTCACTTCTACGCTAATATTAAGGAGGGCTTTAATTTTTGGTCCTTTTTACTATAAGGAAATAAATAAAGTAAGTAGAATAGAGATCCTTATTATATTTCCTAAATACAATAAGTAGGAGAGCTTGTATAGATAGGCGTATAATTGTATAAGAATAATTATCTCTATTATATATTTAAAAGCAGACTTTAATATATTTTCGCGGATAAGTTTAATTATACTATTTAATTTTTAATTTAAATAGTAGATAGAGGTTATAGTAGAGTCCGGGGTATTA